>NC_056760.1:40643750-40953125 GCF_018687715.1 Carya illinoinensis
ATGAGTGTTGGATTTTTTTAAGTATGATAAAAACCGATTGAACGAACCGAACCAATTTAATCTATGGCTAATGAGAGAAATTGCCGTCCTCTGAAATGTATGACCCGACGTTAAGTTTTAAATGTTTCATTTTATCTTATTTTATTTTATTATTATAATTTTTAAATTTTTATATAAAATATAATAAATAATTTAAATTTTAAAATAATAATAATATTAAAAAATAATATGCTGATAATATTTTTTTAAAACTTTAAATTGTTAGGTTAAAAGGTTTAAATACAAAGTTTGATTCAACTCATCTCATTATTATAATTTTTTTAAAATTCTTATATAAAATATAATAAATAATTTAATATTTTTAAATTTTTAAATTTTAAATAATAATAATATTAAAAAATAATATTTTATTAACTTTTTAACTTTTACTTAAAATTATCGCATTTCTTCTCGTTCTCCGAACCGAAACTTATCATAACTGAACTCATCTTCATCTAGATTCGGAACTGCTCCTAAAACAGACAAGTAAGTTTCTACGAGGGGGAGAACATCTGCTTTTTCCTCGTTTTCTCAGTTCAGTTTTCGAATATATAATTAATGAAAAAACAAATAATAATAATAATATACGCTTCTGTGACTGTGAGGGGAGTAATTCTCTGTCTGTCCGTCACTGCCGTCTTTCGTTGTAATAGTACATATGATGTTGGGAGGGAGTACTAGCGTAGGCTGCGTAGCGCCATCTTTCAATTTTCTCCCTTTTGGCCTTTGTTATAAAAAGTCCCTCTTTTAGGCCCCTTCTCTCAACTGTCTCTCCGTGTTCAACTCGCGTGCCGAGCAGTCAGCCAGAGAGAGAGATAGAGAATCAGAGAGGGTCCTTTTTCTTTTATCTTTCTTCGATTTTATATTCAATCGAATAAGCTTGCTGGGTCTAAAGCCACCAATTTGAAGTCTCAAAGCCCTTTCATTTCTTATTCATCGTCATCGTTTTATTTTTCCTAATCGGATCGCAGTCTCCATATCGTTGTTTGATCCTTTGAATATCGCTGTTTTCTCCGGTTGACTCTTGTGGGTTTTTTTTTTCCCCTCTTGAGGTTTACGTCGTTCAGGAAGCGGGATTGAGCGAGACTCTATTGAGGATTTTGCGGTGATGAATGATGTTGACCTCATTGGTTTGGTCGTGAAGTAGTATGGAAGTGGTTGTTGCACACCAAAACGATGACGCTTTACGTTGGTCGCGAGGCTTCCAAGGTTGGTTAATGGTTACCCACTTACCTTCCCTTTATTCGGCAGTGTCTTTTGCGAAATTATGCAATTTTTTGGATTCTTTTTTTATTGGTTTGGTTCGTTACTGTTTGGGGATGCGAAGCTATGGAAAAGAGTTTGCACAGAGACGTCGACAGAGATCAACCTTCTTTTAGAGAACTGGAAATACCTTCTCGCGGGTCTCGTTTTTCAGGTTCTCTATTTTTATCGATTGATGGATTATCCCAGTTTTAATTTCACAGACATATATTCATTTTTCTAAAATATTATATCTTTTTTGATAAAAATCCTTAACCTTTGAAACTCCTTTTCACAGTTTTACTCTGACTGAAATAATTTGGAGTATGCTGTGCACTTTTCTTGAAATGCAAGAATCAATTTGGTCATGTTGTTGGGTTTCTTTCAGATATGTTTGCTTCGATTTATTTTTGGGGAAGTTTAAACTTGCGCTTTTGGTGTCTATTTCTTTGTTTGTGAACGAAGGAGAAGTTCTTTGCAATCTGGCATGATTTTCATTCAACAAGATCGGAAAAGCCCCCCCTTTTAAGTGTTTTTAGTTATTATTCTTATTACTGCTGCTATTATTTGCTTTTGACTTTTCATCGGTTCTTAGCTAGGATGTTTGAATACGGTAATCTTGTTGCCATGTCTTCCTTCTTACAGCTAAGTTCTTCATCATAGCATCACATTGTGTTTTTGGATGTTATTAGAAGTACAGATCCTGCATTTATATACTTGTAAATAAAAAAGGATCCTACCTTTTTATGGTTGAAATTTTCTCTCAAGTTTGTGTTTGCGGTGATTATTTTTTTAATTCTATGCCGTTTTCTTTTCTTACATATGTCTAAGAAATCACAAGCATACTTCTGTCTACAGTATGTACATGGTCTGGCTGCCCGAGGTGTTCATTATCTTCATCAACCCGGGCCATTACTTCAGGATGTTGGGTTCTTTGTTCTTCCGGTCTGTATTAATTTATTCTTTTTTTTCCGTTTCTGTGGAATGTACTTATTATAGGATTTTTTTCTTATTTTTAATCTTTTCGTGAAAATAGGAGCTTGGGCAAGACAAAGCTTACATCAGTGAGACTCTGTTCACCTTCATTTTCATATCTTTTATCTTGGTAAGTTTCCCCACTGAATTTTCTGTCTTGCTTATATTTTCTTTGGCAGTTTGCATCTTTCACCATTATGTTTTCCCGTTTGAAGAGCTGTATCTTTAGATTGAAACTACTCTCTGTTTCTTTGCTGCCTCTTGTATATCCACATTGATACAAGGCAATGTCAATAAATTTAAGCTTGATGCTCAGTGAAACTTGCATATCTCTTGCACGTAAATCTACAATCTACATTTTTCTGCCTCCATGAGTATATTGATTGTCCATCGAGTTCTTTGTTATCTGGGATTTGGACAAACTTGGATTGGAGCAACATGTATTACATTCTGGCAAGGAGATAAGGTGCGTGAGGGGTGGCTTGCAAAGAAATTACTGCTAAATTAGTGGTCGGGCAAGTGATTTTATTCTAAAGGAATGAAGTTCTTGTTCTGAGGTTTCTAAAGCAATTATTTTTTTATAAGATGCCTACAAATTATTTTAGTACTATTTTTTTGGTCTATAGAGGAGATTCTTTAGCCATGAGCTGCTTTATGCCTCAATTCTGAATCCTAGTAAAAATAAGACCTCATTCATTAACCTGCTCTATAAACTGTGATCAACTTATAAAAAATAAATTATGATCATATAGTTGTTTTCATTAACCACATCTGATGTCTCTTGTTTGTTTCCTTTTTGAGTTTTGATTTTGCAGGACCCTTTTACTCTGAAAAGTATATTTACTATTTCTTGTTAATGCATATGTTGTATTGCAGTGGAGCTTCCATCCATTCATCTTGAAGGGCAAAAAGATCTACACAGTTCTAGTTTGGTGCAGGGTTCTAGCATTTTTAGTCGTAAGTGACACTCGTGGCAAAATTATGGTGTCTGAGTTTCGTGTTAGACAATCTATTGGTTGTTTCAAATTTTTAAAGCCTGCATCCTACCACTCAGTAATGTGTATTGTTTGCCAAAAGGAGTTATGATAGGTGCTCGCCTTGGAGAGTATACTATTACGTTATTGATCCTTTGATCGATTGATAACCGTCTACTTTCTTTTATCCATTTGTTTACAACAATTTGCATCTTTTAGAAGCAAACTTTCTTTTAGAAAAGTTTGATTAGGTATTATTTGTATTTAGCAGTACTAATTTTTTTGTTTTGATCGGTAATCAAAGTATTTTATTCATAAAAGTGGGCAAAACCCAAGTATACAGAGAGTATACATGAGAAATACCTAACTAGAGTTTACAGCTGGTAGTAAAAATTCATGGACACTTATTCTGTTACAAACAGTATTTAGCAGTACAGATTAATATCATCATGCATGCTTTCATGCCTTTGTGTAGCTTTAAAACCTTGCTCAATAAACTATATGATAAGTTAATACAACTTGTGTTGTAGCTGTAACAAAATCAACCTGTTATAATAAAGAAAGAGTGAATCAAACTCTTGCCTTGATGAATCGAAACTTAGTCTCTTTTAGTGATTTTTTCATTCTGTTATTCTGCATGATGTAATTATTGGGTTGGGTTGTGATGGATGTGTCAACTCTGGGATTTATATTGGAAAGTTTGTTGTGTCAACTCTGGGGTGTATCATGAATGGAAGTGACATCCAAAGTTTTCTGATAGTTTGTTGTGTAATTATTTGCTGCAGGCTTCTCAAATTCTGCGGATCATCACATTCTATTCTACCCAGCTTCCTGGTCCAAACTATCATTGTCGTGAGGTAGCCTCCTTGGCAGTTTTTATGATTTTGCCGTGTGGCCTGATGTTAGAGAAAGTAACTATTTATGTCAAATGTTTTTATAATGTTTTTTTACCAAATAACCTCCTGTTGTATTATGAAGGGTTCAAGACTTGCTAGGCTGCCTCGTCCTGATGGAGTACTTGAAGTCCTCTTGATTAACTGTGAGTGACTCTTGTATTACTGAAGTGCTTTGGTTTATTGGCAGGAAACATTTCAAATTTGGCTCATTTTGGTTTTTGAATATGTAGTTCCTCGGGGCATAGTTTACGGTTGTGGCGATTTGATTTTTTCATCGCACATGATTTTTACTCTAGTCTTTGTGCGAACATACCAGAAATATGGCATGCGAAGGTAAAGTATGCTTGTAGATACTTCTAAATCCAGGTTGACTTCCAAGCTGGCTGATCATACCAGAGGCTGCCTTACTAGGTGGTTTTGACTGATCTTAGATTGTCATTATGCATCACTGCAGGTGGATAAAACAGTTTATTTGGTGTCTTGCTGTGGTCCAGAGTCTTTTGATTGTAGCATCCCGCAAACATTATACGGTTGACATCGTTGTTGCGTGGTACGGTTTACTTTGCTCTTTTTAGATTTTGATGTAGTTTCTGAACGAATTTCTTTTTTCAATTTATAAGTAGCTCACTAAATGGTTCCCGTGCAGGTATACTGTTAATTTGGTGGTGTTCTTTATAGACAAGAAATTGCCAGGTTAGGATGTTTGACTCAGTTATTGCTACAATTTTTTATCGGGTTTGAACATTTGCATTAACTGATGCTGTTACTCCAGAAATGCCTGATCGTTCTGGGGCAACATCATCATTGTTACCCTTAAATATCAAGGACAAGGATAGCAGGACCAAAGAAGAGAATCATAAGCTCTTGAATGGAAACTCAGGAGACCCTGCTGATAGGGTATGGTGAATCTGTTAGTTTTATCTGTTTTCATGATTAAAATATTTTTGCATTTGACCGTGACTGGGATTAGCATTACATGCTTTCTAGAGGTTGAGAACTCAACTCAATGGCAAGACTTTGGAAGATGGAAACATGGGCCATCTTGACGCTGCAATGAATGGAAGTGTATAGATAGTAGAGAAGGTGAAGCTGCTGCAAAGGACCAGAGCTACTACTACAAGGACTGCTGGTTAGATTATCATGCTCTGTAAGGAGCCTAGTTGATCGTCCGGTGGGCTGTTATTCCAATATTACTGGTAACTAAATTTCTATTCCAGTGGAAACGGGATTTGGCTTGTGGTTTTTGCTCCATAATTTAATATCAGCATCGGTTTGCACCTTTCGAATTTTCCATGCGTCTCTTAGTTCGATTATATTTCTACCATGCAAATGTTATCTTCTTTTGTTTTTGGTGAATTACCCGTCCTCACAATCTTAAGCGTATTTGGAGGCAAAGGCTGTTTTCTCTTGGGAGTGACCAGTATTTAATCTGTGATGCAAAAGCAGATCCTTGAGACTACGATTCTTATTTCTTTGATTCATCCCCTTGCCATTGGACCAATACTGTCTGTTCTTGTTTTGGTTGGGGGAAAAAAAAAGGAAACTGACGAGCGGCAAAAAGAAATCCGATCGTTTCTCATGTTATTTTTCTTTTTTTAATTTTCCTAATTAAGGTTAGATAAACGAGAGTACAAGAGGCTGAGGAGGTGAGCACCTAACATAAACCCGATGTATGGGAGACTCATTGCAGACGTAAAACAAGAAAGAGGCAATGTATATAATAAGTTGGACTCAAAGCCACGTTTCTTGGTTAAGCCGAGGAAGGGGCAACTGCAGTGTAGTTTGCACATAGTCCAAATGGTAAGATTCTTTGAATTTGGTATGAGATTTCATTCGAGGAGGGGGCATGCCAATTTTTTGGTGTTGTCAAAGTTGAAATATAGCTGGATAATTTAGGATCGGCCGATCCAGATCAATGGGACTCGTCAAAGCAAGTCGGTTCATACAACACATTTGACATTTAGAGATCCGGATATGCGGCGACATATGTGTCTCACGCTTAATTTGGGCGGCTCATAAAACTTGCGCATTGACATTTTGAATGGATTTTGAAGATCTAGTGTGAATCAGAGGGATCAAACATGATTCGACACGGTGAAAATGAAAAAAAAATAATAAACCAAGAAAGATATAGTTTGCAAAAAAGGACGAGGAGAGAGGGAGGAAGAGAATGAAGACAAGAGTGGAGTTAAAAGTTCCGGTGTCTCCTCCTATCGAAATAAGGAAGGGAAAAGCGTATGAAATTTGGAGAAAATGAGAAGAAAATATGTGTGTGTGTGTGAGAGAGAGAGAGAGAGAGAGAGAGAGAGAGAGAGAGGTGCAATGACCATGACCTCAAAGTTGGAGGTTGGAAATCCAAATCTTGTTGGAAATGTTGACTAGGTGGGCACGAGGATCCACATGAATCTTTACATATTTATACGGCTCTGACTGACATGTGCCGATGTTTAAGTTATGAAGTTAATGCTTCCTGTCTGTTGTCCCCATACCCCACCCTCCTGTCCATATTCTGCTCTGCTCTCAATCTGTTCGCACATTGCATTAGTTGTTCACTCAACAAAGTTATATTTTAACTAAAGTTTCATCAAGTTACGTAAAAATTTATTGTAATGAACTCAATATATTTACAGTATTTTTAACTTTGATAATTTTTATTAGCCAAATTTGTCCATCCCAAGTTGCTGGCAAAATGTTATTTCGGCATAAAGAATTCCTCTTTCCCACGTACTATTCTTTTTTTTTTTGAAAAGAAGCTTGCATTAATATCTATGAAACCATAGTTTGAATACAAGGAGGGATGTGAACAAAAGTCGTGGTACTACCACTGAAATTAAAAGCATCCCTACTCAAGGCATGAGCAACTTCATTGGTTGCTCTTACAACATGCCTCACCGACCACGACCCAAACGTGCTGAGAATCTCCCTGGCATCTGCCACAATCTGGCCCACGTAATTGAGAGCAACTGTCTGAGATTTTAGGCCTTCCACCACCAGCAAAGAGTCGCCTTCCAGAACCACATCCCGGTGACCAAGAGAACTACACAGCATAACTGCCTGTAAGGCTGCGTATGCTTCTGCCATGTGAGGGTCAGGGAACAGCTCCTGCACCATACGCAAAGAAGCTACCACCTTGCCATTCCAGTCACGAAGAATGACCCCCACCCCAACTTTGCCCGATGCTTTATCTACTGATGCATCCCAATTCGCTTTAATTTTGCCTTGAGGGGGAGCCTCCCACGCTTGGTTGGTTTGTTGTCTCAACACCCCTGCCCTCTTGCTCATTGACAGCTTGTGTAAGTCGTCTACCATTAGCTTTGATTGGCTTGTTACTACAGATGGATGAGTGAGGTGACCCTGGAAGATCACTTCATTTCTCCTCTTCCATATGTTCCAGGCTGTTACTGCAAACACTTGAAGCTCTTCTGGCTCCTTAGCTTCTATTAAGCCCTCTAACTTCTCTGCAAATGAAGGGGAGTCCATGCTGGTTTTTTGAAGCCTCCTACTGCTCATGGACCACACATCCCTTGCTGAGGGGCATTCCCACAGCACATGCTCAGTGGTTTCAGAAGCTTGGAAGCAGATGGGACATGTTGAATCTGCCACTACCTTCCTTGCCTTTAAATTTGCTCGGGTGGGGAGTGCATTAAGACATGCCCTCCACAGGAAAATTTTTGTGGCATTTGGGATGTTCAAACGCCAAATACCAGACCACAGGCCCTGCTGAATGGTGGCTCTTGATGCCTGTCCCCTTTCCTTATCTTCCATGTCATTCTTCAGGTGGTAGGCTGACTTTACTGAAAAGGTGCCTGTAGATGAGCATCTCCAAAAAAAACTGTCTGGCTTTAGCAGTGGACTGATGGGGATTTTCAGAATAGCCTCTGCCTCCCTTTTGGAAAACATGGTGGTTACTAGGTCCCTCTTCCACTGAGCAGTATGCTCATTTATCAGTATAGATACTTTGGTACTCTCATGCATGAACCTTACTGAATCTTGAGGCTTGAATGTTGAAGGAATGGGAAGCCATCTATCCTTCCATATCTCAGTTGTTTTTCCATTCCCAATTCGGCTTACCATCCCTTCCCTTAACAATGGTCTAGCTGCCAAGAAACTTTGCCATATGAAAGAGGCGTTGTGACCTTTTTTTGCCGTGAGGAAAGAGCCGCCTGGAAAATACTTTTCTTTTAGGACTTGTGCTGCTAATGAGCATGGATTAGAGACAATCTTCCAGCCCTGCTTAGCTAATAGTGCCAAGTTGAAATTTGAGAAGTCTCTAAAGCCGAGCCCCCCACTGCTCTTACCCTTCTTCATCCGTTTCCAGCTCACCCAGTTTATCTTGGATTCCTGATTTTGTTGCCCCCACCAGTAATTCCTGACCATTTTGCTTAGTTCTTGCACTAAGTTCTTGGGAAGTTTGAATAAACCCATGCTGTATGCTGGTATGGCTTGGACTATTGCTTTAATAAGTACCTCCTTACCCGCTTGGGACAGAAATCTGTTTTTCCAACTGGAAATTTTTGATTGCACTTTATCTATTAAGCCTTTGAATGATTGGTTTCTTTGCCTTCCCACAAGGGCTGGTAGCCCAAGGTACTTTTCATATATATTATTGCCCCTTATCCCTGCTATACTGATGATTATCTCCTTAGTTTCCTCTCGGGTATTTGAACTGAAGAAAATGGAAGTTTTTTCTTTGTTTAGCTTTTGGCCTGAAGCTCCTTCATACTTTTCCAACAAATGGTAGAGGTTGCTCCATTCAATGGAGTTGGCTTTGCAAAAAAGAATGCTGTCATCTGCAAAAAACAGGTGGTTGATGGAGAGCTTGGATTTTCTGATTGGTAGACCAGTGATGACCCTGTTCCTCTCGGCTTGGTTTAGCATACAACTTAACACCTCAGCACACATGATGAACAGATAAGGGGATAAAGGGTCCCCTTGCCTTAACCCCCTTGATGGAACAAACTTTTCTTGAGCTTCCCCATTCACTATGATGGAGTATGAGACTGTTTCCACACAATTCATTAGTAGGTTGACCCAATGCTGATCAAAACCCATCTTTTTCAGGACTTCCCTCAGAAAAAGCCACTCAATCCTATCATATGCCTTGCTCATGTCGAGCTTGAGTGCCATATAACCCTCTTTTCCTTTTAGTCTAGATTTCATAGTATGTAGAGCCTCATACGACACAACTATATTGTCTGTGATCTGTCTGTTTGGAACAAAAGCTGCCTGTGTTTGGGATATGAGGTCTGGAAGCACTTCCTTTAACCGATTGGCTATAGTCTTTGCAATGATTTTGTAAAAAACATTGCAAAGGCTAATAGGTCTAAAGTCTACCACCTGTAGAGGATTTGCTTTCTTAGGGATGAGGGCAATAAAGGTTTCATTCACCCCAGCAGACCACTTGCTGTCATTCAAGGCTGAGAGAGCTGCTTGTGTAATCCTAGGACCCACTGTCAACCAATGATCTTGGAAAAACACTGCTGGAAACCCATCTGGCCCTGGGGAGCCTAAAGGCTTCATACTGAAAATGGCCTCTTTAACCTCCATTTCTGTAAATTTCTGACCCAGCACTGCTATCATTCCAGCCGTAAGTTTACAAGGAAGAGAGTCCAGGCAAGCTTGCATGTTTGTTGGTTTAGAGGAGGTGAAGATTGCTTTGAAGTGATTCCGTATCTCAGTATAGATGCCTTCCTTACTAGTTACCTCCTGACCTGCCACATTTCGGAGCTTGTTGATGTAGTTGTGTTTTCTCCTCTGAGATGCACACTTATGAAAAAAAGCAGTATTTCTATCTCCTTCCCTAAGCCAATCCTGTTTGGCTCTTTGCTTCCACATTGTGTTTTCCTCATCTAGTAATTGGTCTATTGATTTCTGGATTGCTCTAATCTCATCATGAAGCTGGCCTTCATTTTGGTCTTTTAGAAGGTTCAGCAGCTCAGTTTTTGATTGCAGGGCAGCTTTGTCTACTTTGTTCTGGTCATGGCTCCATTTCTTTAAATTGGTTTTGCAGCTTCTCAAACCTTGTAATGAGCTGCCAAGTTTGTCCTTGGACTCTCGGATACTCTCCCAGGATCTTTTGATGGTAGCTTCACACCCTTCCTTTGTTTTCCATTTGGCTTCATATCTGAACATTCTTTTCTTCCTTGGCCTGTTGTTTGTTGTTTGCAAGGTTATCAATAGAGGCTTGTGGTCTGATGAGTACGTAGCTAGGTGCTGTACTGAGTGGTCTTCAAACTTGTCAATCCAGGAGGAGTTCCCGAGTACTCTATCAAGTCTTTCCTTGGTGAAATTGCTTCCTTCCCTGTTATTTGCCCAGGTATACTTGTCACCCTGAAAGCCTAAGTCATTTAACTCACATAGTGCAAGGGTTTTCCTGAAATCCCTGATTTGCTTATAAGGTCTCACAGCTGCCCCAAATTTTTCACTCAAGCAAGTTATTTCATTAAAGTCTCCAAAACACAACCATGGGACTTGGGGGGCTGGTTTTAATGCTTTAAGGATTTGCCACGTTTCTGATCTCTTTGCTGTATTAGGGTGCCCATAGAAACCCGTTAGTTGCCATGACTTGTCACCATTTGGGAGTTTTACTAGAACTGAAATGTGCCAGTTGGTATAGGTTTCAACCTTCACCTCCAGACTAGAATTCCACAACATGGCCAAACCACCACCTCTTCCTACACTGCCTACTGCAAAACAGTTATCAAAACCAGTTTTAACTCTGATTGTTTCCATCCTTTCACTAGAACACTTGGTTTCAATGAGGAAAACCAGGTGTGGGGACTTAGTCTTCACCAGTTGGAGAAGCTCATGAATTGTCCGGGGGTTCCCAAGCCCCCGGCAATTCCAACTTAAGCAAATCATTTGGATAGGTGGGGCTGTAGTACAGCCACCACCTCTGGTTCATTGGTTTGTTTCGACTCGAATACCACCTCAGTTTTCTGTTTCTTTGACAGCCTGTTTCTGGATCTAGTCTCAGTACCATAAGCTACCCTTTTGAGGTTCGGGGAAAGGGTGGGTGTGAGCTGTTGGTTTGTAATGTTAGCTAGGATGGGAGCTTGTTCCCTAGCTTTCCTTTTCCACTTAGTAGCCTCTCTAGTTCCCTTTCCACTAACCCTGGTCGAGTTTTCCTTTAGTAGCACAGTGTTGCTCAGCTTATTGTTACTAGAAGTCTTTTGTGGTGTACTATACTCTACCCTCATATCACTATTCTGTAAGAGTAAAGGTAAGATTTGTTCAGAGTCACTTACCTGTGTCAGAGGCCTAGAGGAGGGGTATGGGGTCTCTTTCCTTTTGATTTCTCTTTTGTCTTGCTGAGATAGACCATCATGATCACTGTTTGGACAGTTGGCTTCTCCTTCTGTACTGCTCCAGGTATGGTCAGCCTGACCTGTCGGGGTAAGGCCATTACCTTGCTTCTGTTTTCCCTCTGCAGAGTTCTTGCTGGTAGCTACCCCCTCTGTCCCTGAATTGGACCATCCCGAATTGACCTTTTGGGCCTCAGCTGCCTTTGGTTGCACCGGGGAGGAGTTGTCCTGTGATGACTGTTCCGATGAACCACCATACTTCTTAGTTGAGAAAAACTGTGAAGGACCATGAGAGGCACGCATCCATTGTCCATACTGGTCCTGGGATTGCTTGGAAGTGGTTTGACTTGGGCATTTACCTTCCATGTGCATAAGCTGTCCACATTTGAAACAAAAATTTGGGAGGCGTTCATACTTGAAATAGGTCCAACACTGTTTTCCTCTTACTTTGATCAACTTTCCTCGAGGGAGAGGTTTGTTAATGTCAACATCCACCCTTACTCTGAGGTGTCTTCCCCAACCACAGCCCTGATCATCTGTTTCTACTGTGTGAACCTTGCCGATTACTGAGCCCAGTATTACACCTTGTTCTGCATTCATAACCGCGAATGGTACATTGTGTAACTGTACCCAGAAGGGTTCTGTTCTGAATCTTATATCATTTGGGGCCAAATCATCTTCGAAATCCTTTAAGCAAATGAGGTGCCTGTCAAATGACCATGGTCTACCTTGTAGCACCTTCCTTTTATCTGAAAGCAGTTGAAATTCTATGAGAAACTTGTTGAAACCTATTTCCTTGAAGGTGATCCAACCTTCCAAGTTCCACACCTTAGCCATAGTGGACTTGAATGCCTCTCGGTTTACACTTCTGTCATACAGGTGGTAGGCAAAGATGCAGTGACTGCTTTTCGTTTTTATGGACTGGAAGGTTTCCTCTGGCAGGACCAGTTCCTGCTGCTCCTCTTCTGTAAGCTTCAAAGAGCTCCATATCGATGCTAGCTCGTCGGCCATTAGTCAATACGAACAAAGAAATAATAAATCACAGGATTTCTAGAACCACTCTATGAACTATCGTTCAAGAGACGAAAGCTTTGCCCAAGGACAAAGCAGAGAACCTCTACCTTGCGGAGAGGACCGATTTTCAAACTTATCCCACGTACTATTCTTAATACTTAGTATTGAAAGACTTGATTTTGCTGGCAGTTATGAAATTTTATTAATGCCTGCAATTATTGCTGAGGAACGTTGCTGTAACTGTAGTTCTCTACCTTCTTTTGGGCTGATCTGTCCATGAATGGGTTAATTTGACTTAGTTGTTTGGTATTAGAATTAAAATAAATAAAAATATCAAAATTAATATTTAATAGAATAATAATAGATTTGAAGAGTTTGCTATTTACTGTTACTGAAAATTAGTTAATTAAATTTATAAAAATAAATTTTTTATCAAATTTTATTGAGTCCACAACTAACGCTCACAAATGCTGTTGGTTCTTATTAATCGGGGAAGAGGTGCTGTTGAGGTCATGTTCAATTGTTTAGTCGACTTTGTGGTTAAATTAAAATATAAAGAGGGATAAACACTGTAATACCCAACCCCAAGCCCAACTCTTTTTAGGTCCATGTAATCTACTTTTGCCCAACTAAAAAGGCAAATAGGTTGTGAGCCTAAGTGAAACGGTGAGTTTTACCTAAGTTCAACTTTCATTCAACTTCAATGGAAAAGCCCCTTAAGACAAATATATTTATGCCTTTTTATCTCTTATATTCGATGTATTGGAGTAGTCATAACTTGAAAGCTTGACATTTGTGCTACAATATAGGGGTGTACAGAAACCGATACCACCGGCTGCCCCCAACGGGAATCGACTGGCAGCATCAGGAACCGGCCGGAACTGCCGGTGAACCGGTCGGCATACGGTATAATTTATTCAAAACTACTGAATATCGGTTCGGTAGCGGTTTGACCCTAATTCAAACCGCTGAACAGGCCGACTTAATAACCTTTTTTTTTTTTTTTTGATTTATACCTTACTTAAACGACGTCGTTTCATTTAAACAAGTGAAATGACGTCGTTTAATATCTAAAGTTTAAAAACTAAATGAAACGGTGCCGTTTCATTCTAGAGTTTAAAGTCCCCCAAGTCCTTCTTCTTCCTCGATTCCTTCTTCGTCTCTCCTTCTTCATTCTCAGACGCCGCCCCCGTCCTCTCTCTCTCTCTCTCTCTCTCTCTCTCTCTCTCTCTCTCTCTCTCTTACGGCGCACGCAGGCCATGGCAGGACAGAGGGCCTCTCTCTCTCACTGTCAAATTGCACCTCTCACCACTCTCGGCGTCGTCTCTCACCCAATCAACAGCCACTGCGGCGTCCCTGAAAACAACCTCCATCGCCACCAAAGACGCCGACGAACCGACCGGAGTAACGCCGAGACCGATGTAGACGGTTTTCTCCCCTTTAAAAGGCTGGTTTCGGTCAAGATTCATCCACTTTTGATGATGTCGGTTTGGTTTTCACCCCTACTACAATATATGCAAACCCTTCTCCATCTTTGAAGTAGTATTATTCATAACCAAAAGAATATTTCATTCCAATAATTTAGATTGAGGAAAAATTAAATTATTAATTAACATATGGTTAGAGTAGTTAAACAATGTAAAAATATTATAAAAAAATAATATTATATTATTATTTTGACTAATCCAATGTGGAGTTATGACTTGAATGATTTTGAATTTATGGAAAATATGTGTTTTTAGTTAAATTTTGGAGATAACTTTGATGAAACTTATTACATTGGTATCGGACTAACCAAATATCAATGAAATCTAAAATATAACTAAGTTTTGTATAAATGATCTGCATTGGATTAGCTAAAAACTTTTAACTTAAACTTTGAACTACAGTAAATCTAAAGGAAATTTCAAAGTTAGGGAATCTCTATTCACCCATCAAACCCATATTTTATTCACAAATAATCAACAAGGTTTTATTAAATTCATTTTAAAACTTTCATTAGTAAACAAGACTATATTATGTCTAGATTTTACAGGAAATAGTTTTTGTAAATAAGACTATATTATGTTGGACAATTAGGTTGATATAAAAAATAGTTAGGAAACAATAATTTTAAATAAAAATAAAATTATTAATTAATATATTCAGTGTATTTGTAAAATATTAAAAAAATATTAATATTGAAATATATAATATTATATTATTATTTTGACTTTGAAATTGATAATCCAATGTGAATTAATATCTTTAATAACTTTGGCTTTAGTCAAAACCTCAACTTTTAGCTAGATTTTAGACTTAAAAAAAAAATGATATTGTATTCATTTCATCACTAGTTCACATTACAACTTTTATAATTTACAATCAAATAGTATATGTTCTCAGGAACTTTTTCCATCCAGTACATCTCTCCCTCTATCTGCAATGCCATTTTTGCAAGTTGGTGTGCCACCTCACTACCTTCCTTGTGATTGAAACCCAATGTCCACCTCCTACAATCATGCCATAGGAGTTTTATGTCGTCTGTAATTTGTCCTCTCTATGGATCATCATCTTCTTTAGACTTCACAATATCAATTAACTCCTCGGAATCCCCTTCAAAGATCACATCTTCTAATCCTAACTTTGAGCATATCATCGTGGCTCTCTATAGCGCAATGCCTTCTGCCATATAAGGGGAATTTACACTACTTATAGCACCACACATAGATGCTAATACATCACCATTGTAGTCTCTTATCACAACTCACAACTCCCAACCCCAGCTTATGTTTCCCACATTTAATCCCCAACAAAGTTTGCTTTATACTTAGACCCAAAGTTTTGAATATTGTTTTGATTAAGGCACTAGAATGAAATATTTCGATGCCAATATCGTTTCATTGTATAGTTTCGGGATTAATTATATATTATATATAAATATTTATATGTATATATAAACTAACAACTAATAGAATAAATACCTATATATGTAAATGTGTATCATGTATATGTGTATATATAGGGAATAATTGAAAATTTATAAAATGAATATATGTTGAAAAAAATTACAAACTTGAGTTGAGGCACAAAAACAAAGAAAATAAAAATAAAAGAATAGATAAATTATTAAAAATAATTATATTTAAAAAAAGAGAGAATGAGGGGATATATTTAAAGTTACAAAAAAATTAAAATTATATAAATACATTTTATATTATAAAATTAATTAAATACCATATGGATTTAAAATTTACAAAAATGTCATCTAAGTATAAGAACATTATAAAAATAACTCAAAATGGAATGGGGAGTAAAACACCCAATTCTCACCAAAATGGGAACGAAATGACCAAAATTTTAAGCGAAATAGAATTGGGTGGTAGAGTATACCAGACACTATACCAAAAAAACAAATTTCGATCATATCAACTGGTACGGAACAAAATTTAAAACCTTGCTTAGCCCCATCTGGTTTCTTCCAGTAGCCCCTCTTTCTTCCCACATCATCTGGTTTCATGCTTTTCCCCTTTACCAGATTTGCTTTATGATACTTTTCAAGCCTAGCAGTTGCCATCTGTACAATCCTACATGGACCTGTAAAAATGCTTTGAAACAAAAATTTATTCCTTCTATGTCATATACCCTTTATTATAACTGTCATTCCCTCTAAATTTTCTTTTCGTAATCTTCTACACAATTCTAACCATAACTATACAAAATCCCTTCTTCTGGTAGGCCAAATACTGGCAGGGCTACTTTTATCACCCCACACATCAATGGTAGTTGGGCAGCTCCACAGTGCATGCATTATAGATTCCTCATCAATTTGACATATGAGGCATATTGGATGATCAACTATTTTCCTTTGCCACATATTCACCCTTGTAGGCAATATATTATTAGCAACCTTCCATAAAAAATGCTTTGTTGCACCGCACATCCAGGTTCTATATTTTCTTCCACATATCGTCTCACTCCTTTTCATAAGAGGAACCACTCTCACCTGCCACTTTACTCTATTGCACCATGTGATAGGCACTCCTAACTGAGTACTTGTCATTTTTTTATGGCTCCCATATCAGCTTGTCAGCAACCCTTACTTGATTAATGGGAATGGTGCATATCACCTCTGCTTTCTCTTCATTGGAAATTGTAGTAACTAAGTCTACCTTCCAGCTCCCATCTTGTTTATTAATGAGATCAATAACTCTGGAATCAGCAGCTAGAACTCTCACAGGTGACTGAACACAGTGAGTATTAGGTGTAGGAAGCCACTTCTCACATTATATGCATATAGATTTGCCATTCTCAACCCTCCACAATAATCCCTCCTTCACCACTTTCATGGCAGACCTAATGCTTCTCCATATTAGAGAAGATGATTTCCTTAGAGGATCATCCAGGATCTAAGTGTGCTTGTAGTATTTTTCTTTGTAAATTTGTGCCACTAAAGACTAAGGTTCCTTGAGCAATCTTCACCCTTATTTTGCTAACATTGCTGTGTCAAAACAAGTCAGGTATCTAAATTCTAGTCCTCCGTTTGCCTTTGCCAATCCCAACCTACTCCATTTCTTCAAAAGTATCCCTTTTTTTTTGTTCCATTTACTCCACCAAAACCTAGTTATCATACTTTCAATTTCACTATACAGCTTCTTTGGTAGTTGGAAAACATTCATTGAGTATGTAGGTATAGCTTGGAGGATTGCCTTTACCAACACTTCCTTCCTAGCTTTTGACAGAAAATTTTTGGATATTTCTTTTTACATGGTTTGATTTGTTATATGGAACCGATATTGGCATGAGATAAATAAATATGTTTTGGTATTAATGGTCTTTAGTAGGAGAAGTTACATTAAATAATTTCGTAGGTGGATATTGATTATAACGGATTATTTTTTTAGAAATATATGTGTTGTTTGGTTGGATAATTTTGTACTCTCTACTTGGATTTACGCGTTAAGTGTGGTGAGCTTATTTTATTGTAAACTTTGTTGTTAGATTGAATTTGGTTGAAATCTTTGAATTCAATAGGCATGGAACTCTGGGTGTTATTATTATTATGAAGTAAATTTAACAAATCAGATGAAGCCACCTCAGTTTGTGTAATTATTTTGCATAATTCTTTTATAAATGTAGCAGTACTCTACATCCACAAACTTTAACTGTCAACATTTTAAAGTCTATGTAAGTTGTTATATTTTATAATGGTCGACAACTATCAATTAATATTCAGTGAGTATGTGTTCTTTGGTACGTAGCGATTGGGATGTGATTTATAGAGGGAAAAGAACATCAATGGTTTTGAAGGAATATGGGTACAAATTAATTGCTTGAAGGAGTATTATATAAAGTCTGAAGGTCCAAAGAATACGAAGTATAGACTATGGTGTTAATAAAATAGACTTTCAAGTCTTGAGGATATGCATCATTGTTGCTTATGGAATAACTTTTAAGAGAGGGTATTTGGATTTTTTGATCAAGTGTTGCAACTCCCACTTAGAGTTGTTATGGGTGTTGGTCCTATTGGATTCTTATTTGTTTCTGCAAAAGGAAGCATGCCTAAATCTTATAAAATATGTTAATATTTTATCTAGGTTCTGAATGATACTATTGTCGTTATCAAGTGGTAATTCGTATATCTAGATAAGTGTGTTTAATTAATATGGTGTTTTTATTAAATGTTTATGAGCACTTTTATTTTATTAAACACGTCATGAAATGCTATTGATGAAAAAATATGTTTGCATTGCATAATAAATGTTGGAACATCTCATGGCAAATTAGTATATGATGTTTATATTAGTACGGTATCGTTACCATATTATATAAGGGAGGATGACTACACCAAATGGTTTTGAGAATGTGTAAACTCACATAATGATAAATGTATGGAGATGATAACTATATTGAAAGATGCTAAGAATGTGTAGACCCTAAACATAGAAGTAAGTGGGAAGGATAGCTACATCGAATGATATTGAGAAGGTATAGATCCAAAATATAAAGGTGTTTATGGTAATGATAGCCACTTTTAGAAGGTGTAATTCTCTTTGAGGATGTATTTTTGGAAATGCTTTTACACATAGTACAAGATTTTCAATTTATGTTCATTACTATGATTTTAGTTCTCATTTTTATTTTTAGTGTTTATTCATGATTAGATAATTAAGACTCGTATGTTACACTCAGCTTAATCAATCCTATTTATTAAGCCGTAGACTTACTTTTTACCTAGATTTTTTTTTTTTAAAGGTATATTAAAGAGGAGCATGCAAATAAGGAAGCTTAGAGGATAAATGAAAAGGTTAGAAGGAAAACTATACATAAGTGTTATCTATGGAATAGTCTAAGTCTTATTTTTCCTTGAAATTTTATGAAAGAACAATATGAGCTGGTTTGATGGTTTGAACTCAATTTATTTTATAAAGAGGCTCTTAGTTTATTTTCATATTTTTATCATTTAAATTACTATTGTAACATCAATAGGTTTACCTCCAATTTCAAGAAAAAATGGGGACACGACAAGCACCACATTAAATTGAGACATTTTTCAATTGTGTATTAGCCATTGTGAACTACACATCATAGATGTGTTTTTTTTTTGTTCACAATATGGATGTGGTGCTATTTGGGGTTTTACATCCTCCAATAGAGAAATGCCACCTCATCTTTCCACAACTTAACTGTATGAGCCTTATCGTGGGGAATACATTAAGCACAAAAACACAAGAACTTAGGAGCTCATATGGGAACCAAACTACTATACTAGAACAGGGGAGCCTCATCTGGAACCAGATCACTACATGACACCACACCAATTGTTTCCCACCAAGTCTCATCGCCACCACACTAGACGTGTCATCGTTGCCCACACGCCTTCGATTCTGTGGACACAGGGAGGATCTTGACGTGTGGGCAATGACAACACATTTGATGGGGTGGCGTCAAGACTTGTTGGGCAACGACTGGTGTGGTGTCGTGTACCAATCTGGTTCCCAGATGAGGCTCTCTTATTCTAGTGCGGCAGTTTGGTTCCCTAATGAGCTCCCTAGTTCTTCTGTGGTGTCGTGCGTAGGTCTTATGTCGTTTGTTTTCAGAGATGAGATAAGATAAAATAAAATTTTTTGAGATATGTTGAGATTAGATGAAATATATGTTTGTTTATAGAGATGAGATGAGATTAATTTGACTTAGTTATAGTTAGTAATATGATGGGACTCACAAGTACTTGTAGTACATTTTATAGTATTTTATTTGTTTATTTATTTACCAATAATGCAATTTTTTTTTTTTTTGCTGCTTCCTTTTTTTTAACCATTTGGTCAATTTTTTTTTTGTTTTTTTTTTCTACTTCCTTTGTTTATTTATTTATCAATGATGCATTTTTTTTTTCTGCTTCCTTTTTTCTTTTAACCCTTTGGTCAATTTTTTTTTTGTTATTTTTTTGGCTGCTTCCTTTATTTATTTATTGATCAATGGTGCATATTTTTTTTTTTGGTTGCTTCTTTTCTTTTTTAAACCATTTGGTCATTTTTTTTGCTGCTTCCTTTGTTTATTTGTTTACCAATAATGCAAAAATTTTTTTTTGTTGCTTTCTTTACCAATGGTCATTTTTTTTATATTTTTTTTGCTGCTTCTTTTGTTTATTTATTTACCAATAGTGTAATTTTTTTTTTTGCTGCTTCTTTTATTTTTTAAACCATTTGGTCAATTTTTTTTTGTTGATTCCTTTGTTTACTTATTTACCAATGGTGCATTTTTTTTTTCTGCTTCCTTTTGTTATTTACCTTATGTGTAAATATATTTTCTTTTAATCAAATATTTTGTTACACGTTTGGTACAACTTTTACTTTTTTGCAGTGTATATTCATGTCAATATACTGTTTATTTAAAATATATTATTGGAGGGAACATTATGGAGATAAGGTTAGATTCGGAGAGATGAAAATTCGAGAAGAAATTTGAGATCTTTTGAGATAAAAATTAGTAAATCAAAATATATGTTTGTTTTTATAAAACCTCTAAAACTTTAAAAATTTCAACTTTAAAAATTTTGAAAATTTTTTAAAATTTTAGTTTTCAGTCATGAAAGTAAACGAGGATGTATTCCTATAATAAGGCTTATATAGTGAAGTGAAAGTATGAGGTGACCTTTTTCTATTGGTGTTAAAGCCCAAATAGCACCACGTCCGTTACAAAGAGCTTCTGTTAATTGAAACTGTTTTTAGTATTATGATGTGTATGGGGTTGTTTGCACTTTGCATTAAGCCCATACAATTGAAAGCCCATGGCACGTGAAGTTCTTTCCTTTTGCTTATCCTTGGTGAAATGCGAGTTGGGCCTTCGGGGTTCTTGACTGAGGTCATTAGAATTTGCATCCCTCTTCTGCTACAAATAGCGTGAGCTTGGATTACAGAATTATTAATCTCATTTTTGAGAGAGAGAGAGAGAGAGAGAGGTATTCAAGATCTTTCCCAGCTCCAAGTTGGTTCGTTTGATCATGATATATATATATTCTAAATGGATATTACTTTACTATAGTTAGGTCCAGATTGAAGCCAACACCTTTAGGTTACCTTTCTCTACACTTTTTGGTCATGATAAAATAAAATAAAACATACCTTGGAATTGGAACAAATGTCCAATGGAATTGCTAACACTTGCTGGAAAATAAAAGTGAATTCTCGTCAGCAACAAGAAAAACAGGCAAATAAGGATAAGCTAATTTATAGCATTATTGAAAAGTACACTAATGAAAGAGCCAGGATATGTTTGATCTTTATTTTCTTTACACTATTCAGTACTCTTGTTTATGTTTCAAGGATATGGGCTGTACCCCAGCTAGTTTTGCTCTGTTCATGTGGGCTCTCTCTCTCTTTCTCTCACTCATGATGCGTGTTTCTATTGACACTCGACGACATTGGGGTCCCATAACTGGGTCCATCCTATATTAGGGTAAAGGCCTGTGATGCCCCCACCTTGTGGCCATGGTCACAAAAAGTTGTGGCGCAATTTAAGCTGTAAATTAAAAAGACCAAAAAAGTTTGGTCAATAAAGAGAAGCAAGATGGAGTGATAGAGCATGTTTATGTCTCCTAAGGGAGGTGATGCAATGCAATATAATCATTTGAAGCATGTCCAAGTAACCACCACCTCCCTCTCTCTCTCTCTCCCACATGCTCCATCTTTTCCCTGTAAAAAGGGAGGGGTCCTCTTGAACCCCATATGGGTGGTACTCATAATAACACCACCTGGCAAACACGGCAGCAGCTAAATTTTGTGTATGATTTTTCGTTTTTCTTTCAACTTTGATTATCCTTGCCGGGGTGTCAGATCTTAATGTAGTAGTGTTTGCTCAGTTCTGGTCCCAAGTTTTGCAGAAGCAATATCAGAGTGAAGGGACTACTACTACTTAATAAGGTCACAGAAAAATGAACGGGTTTCCATGACTACGAGGTTTCCAGAATTTGAAGTAAATGGGAATGACAGATTTAAGATGGTCTTTTCAATCCAACACCATTTTTTTTTTTTTTTCTCTCTCGGCTAGCTAGACTTCACACTTTGATCTTTTTGGTATACTTTTCTTTTTCTTTTTCTTTTTCTCAAGAGTTTAGAAGTTTTATTTAGAATTTTGTTTGTTTAGAGTCTTAATTGTATTATAACATCTATATCGATAGCCATTATTAAGACTAAAAAACACTGATTGATTGATAAAAATATATAATTAAATTTATCTCTTTCTATCAGATTAAATCTTTAAGATAAACAGTAATTTTACAACTTAATAATTCTTCTTTGAGGCAATGTAAAGCTATCACTTATCCTAAAAATAAAAATTGATGAGAAGATGTTTATACTTATCTTAAAATGACATTTAATAGCAAGAATTTGAGATTAAACTTTTTTATGAGAGAGAGTTTAATCTCTATGTTTCTATTTCTTGATGAGATGTTGAGCTTTATTTTTGTTTTTGTAAATCTTAAAATCAAGGTGTGACTACCTAAAAATCAGCTACAACGAAATAGTTGTGGTTATGTTTGATGAAATGGTTGTGAGACTGTCATGAGTACTACTTTCCATTTTGCTTGTTAAATTGTTTTCTTTTTAACTTTTGGTCGTGTCTGCCTCAGGGATACAAAGACGGTGGAAGATGGATCTCTCCTGTTCTCGATATGCGTGACAGATCAAAAGAATAATGAAAATGTATAATAAATATCGAAATAATTAGTATATATAACACATGATTTTGGAAGGTAGAACTGAGTTGGTATAAAATTAATTAAATTTTGAATAATTTGGCATAAGAGATGGACATGAATGTTTTGCTATGCTATGCAACTCGTATTTTATCTTAAGCATGCATTTCATCAATTAACAGATAAAAGATTCATGAATTTCCCATAATCATCCCACAAGCACAGATCATGCAAAATGACAACATAAAATCCGATTTGAGACTAATGATTTAGTTTCATTCATTCTCACAATTCTATCAATATATTGGTTGAATTACTCAAAACCAATTATTGTGGAAAGATGCACACTGTGCTTTATTGTGCTAGGAGGCGGTTAAAGAACTTCATTCATGCATTGTTTTTGCATTCTTAGATGTGGGCAATTGGACGACTTGCAAAAGAGATTATCAATACTCTTGAAAAGTAAAGGAAGAACTAGACATTTTGAAGACAATGGTAAATTGGGCTTTCAAATACTTGCACAAAAGAAGAAGAAGAAGAAAACAAACCATTGATTTGCTATTTTGAGTAATGACATGAATTAGGCTTCATTTGAATAGTAAGATGATATGTGAATAATAGTGAAATTGTTTGTAAATAGTAGTGAAATTATTTGAGTTGAGATGCTTTATAAAATTTTGGGAGATGAGAGAGAAAGAGTTGACTAAAATTTTATAAAGTTAAAATATTGTTAGAATATTATTTTTATTATAAGATTTGAATAAATTGAATTGTTTTTGTATTTTGTTTCAAACTTTAAAAAAGTTGTAATGATTAGATGAAAAAGTTGAAATTTAAAATTAAAAAATGTATGTATTTTTTATATTTAAATGTTGAAATGAGATGAGAGGATCTTGCAATCCAAACTGGGGGCTTAGTGGTTTCTTAGTCTCAAAAAGATTAAAAAAAAAAAAAAAGGAAGAAAAGGGGTGGTCAAAGATCATACCAAAACAAATAAATAGAAAAGAAAGAAAAATAAATGTTAAGGAGGGAGGCTGAGTGGATGGAAAAGGTATGACATGAATGTGTAATGCTTATATATAGTCTTAATATGTAAGTTTCTTGTACTTCATTTTAAAAAAATGAGATTTATTATTAAAAATAATTTTTTTTACGTGGATTATAAATTTATCTAATTTTTTAAAAAAATGGTGACACTACAATCACTGCTAGCCCTAGGAGCTACCGCTGGTTGTTTTTGTGTTTTTGTGTTTTTTTTTTTTGCTTCTTTTTTACATGTGTTTTTTCAACACTTTTAATTTTTTTTTAAAAAAAAAAAAATCATAACATTAATAAAAAATTCTTACTTAATAATTAAGTAAAAATAAAAAATAAAAAAAGTCCAATGGTAACCCCAATAACAACTACCAGCAGGTTCTCAGCATCTTCTTAAACAGAGTACGTAAGATTTACAGCTATTTAAGACTTCAAATATGATTTCTTGATATGAATTTAGTGGTGTCTTAATCCAACATTACCTGAACTAATTGGATTGTGCATCCTCTTACTGTTTGACCCAAACTCAGAGGATAACGATTGTTAATACCTACCCACTAATTCTCTATCCCCAACCAACAACTCATTTTTCTTTTGTTTTCTTTCCTTTTTTCCTATAGAATAATCTTGTTGAATAAAGTTATTATATTATACGAACAAAATCTATAGGCTAGACTTTGACAACCTGCCACGTTGGCGTCACTCTCTCTCTTTAAAAAATTTTAAATATAAGTTTACAAATCACATATCATATTATTTTTTTTTTCTTTTACGAAATGTTCTGTATATAGCTATTAAGTAGAAGAATTAAATTAGTTTAAGAAAAATAATTTAAAATATATATATATATGATATATAATGTGTGAATTTATGTATAGTAAAACTCGTAAATTAGCATGGACGTATATTAACGAAGACAAAGAAGGGTTAAAAAATAAACAATTTAAGAGCATTGTGAATTAAATCCCATGATATCAACCAACGATAAGTTGTTCTTTGTTTCTAATATCTTAATGATTTCATGAAAGTTTTAATTATATGGTTGAGAAGTTGGTTTAGAATATTATAAGATCTTCAGAAGAGGTTTGAATTTCTTTGAGAATACTTGTAGGATAAGTGTTTGAAAACTGCATAGTTTATACGGGAAGTCTGCCTTTTCTTCAGAGTACAACGAGCTGTAACGCGTTCATCCTTGAATTATTCAGCTTAGCACAATGAGATCGTAGACACTCGAGGAAATAAGAATTATTAAAAATATAGAATAAATACGAACTGTGAGAGAGAGAGAGAGAGAGGAATGATGAGACTGCAGAAAAGCATAAAAGCGGAAAGCTGAAAGCAGAATGTAATGGAAAAAAAGGGTGCTTTAGGAGACACACATGTAACGTGAGAGACTCCATTCCAACACACATGACATGAGATGAAAAATGAGTTCCTCTGTGTTTATGTTTTTTTCCCCTTCTCTGATTAAATCAGTAATCCACATTATCACTGCGGCCACTACTGCTTGAGATTTATAGACGGAGAGAGAGAGACAGAGACACAGACAGAGACAGAGAAAGAAGCCTGAGTTCAAGGAAGCAACCTCGGATCCAAAACCCAAGCACTCGCGACTTTCTTTCATTTTCAGGCCAATGAGCATCGCCTAATCCTTCTTTGACACCTCCCTTTCTTATTTGATTTGCTGTCGACCGCTCCGATCCCTCCTCTGTTCAATGGGAGCCCGTTGCTCCAAGTTCTCTCTCTGCTGGTTCCACTCCCACCTTAAACCCTCCGTCCTCGAATCCTCTGATCTCGGTATCATTATCATCATAATCATATTTTTTCTCTGACCCTTTTCTTTTTTGAGCTTTTGTGTTTAAAAGTGACCGGTTCCGTTGTTTTTGGTGGCAGATAATGGGGGCAAAAGTGAAAAAAACTCGTGGCCGAGTTTCATTGAGTTCAGCTACGAGCAACTCAAGGCCGCAACGTCCGGGTTCTCCTCCGACAACATTGTCTCGGAGCATGGTCTCAAAGCTCCCAACGTTGTTTACAAAGGAAAGCTCGACAACGGCCGTTGGGTTGCCGTTAAGCGCTTCAACAAGTTGGCCTGGCCCGATTCTCGCCAATTCCTTGTCCGTTTACTCGCTCCCGATTATCGACTTCGTTTTATTTTTTGGTCAAATTAACTGTTTTTCTTTTCAAAGAAATATATTTGAATTGATGGCAATGAATGTCGTTTAGGAGGAAGCAAGATCGGTAGGGAATCTTAGGAGTGAGCGATTGGCGAACCTGATCGGATGTTGCTGTGAAGGGGAGGAGAGGTTGCTTATAGCGGAGTTCATGCCCAATGAAACGCTGGCAAAGCATCTCTTTCACTGTGAGTGTTTGAACTGATCTGGGTTTAACGAGAAAAACTTCAAGTAATTAGCAACTGTCTTTGCTTCATCCCCTTACATTGAGCGTTTTAGCTTCGATCCCTGGAAGATTAGGATCCTTGAATTCTTTTAGTCAACTCTAAAATCTACCATAATATTTACTTAAAAGGGTTCATAGTTTGATGGTTAAGTATGAAACTTAAAAAAATAAAAATGGTTAGGAATTTGAGAATCTGAAGATCTTGATCCTCTGACCACCTGTAGTAGTAGAACTAAGGTACCCAGCATTTGGTTATTTTTTAATGGAAACCTGTTGCTAAAAGTGGTCCGTTCTGTTTGCTTTGGGTTATGGACTCTGTGTTTGAATTGGTAATAGGGGAGGCCCAGCCCATGAGATGGGCAATGAGGTTGAGGGTGGCGCTTTATCTGGCACAAGCGCTGGAATATTGCAGCAGCAAAGGGCGGGCATTGTACCATGATCTTAATGCGTACAGAGTCTTGTTTGATCAGGTTATGGTGGTTTCCTACACAAATATTTTGCTCCGCTTTTCAAATCTGTTATATTGTTTTAGTTTTTTAATTTTGGTTCGGCTGGTGAACAGGATGGCAATCCGAGGTTGTCTTGCTTTGGCCTTATGAAGAATAGCAGAGATGGCAAGAGTTATAGCACGAACTTGGCTTTCACCCCACCGGAATACTTGAGGACTGGTACATATACTTTGTTACAAGATTTGTCCAATCGGTTTTTTTTTTTTACATGAATGTTAGAACACATTTTTAATCAAGATACAGTGTTTTTGGATTTAACGAGCAAGGGTTAAGGCTGGAAATGTTGTGCCACTATCACAGAAAGTTCTGTTTCAGATTAGAAGCATTTTTAGTAAAAATGAACGAACTAGGAGCCACAGGGATTTAATTGCATTAGTAACTGCATTATGATTGCTTCTCTAATTTTTTGGAATATTTTTAAGGTTTCTCCTTCTTATCTAATTTGATACTTCAGTTGGCAGCTTGATATGGCTTTGTAATAATAAAGGGCTAAACTCTCTCTCTCTGTGTCTCTTCTTTATCTAGAACTCTCAAACATGGAGCTTGAATAATTTTTTTCTTTTACAACATAGCTGTATTCATATTCATCAACATAAATTGTGGCTCCCTTAAAGGTTACTGCAATACAAGAAGAAAAGCTAATCAAGAAGTTCCTATATAATGTGGTATGAAACAAGTGTAAACGATAAGTGTACGCATGCATCATTTGGTTTCAGTTAAAGCAAAAGCGAAGTTCAGAATTTATTTTGTTTCTATACTTTGCAGGTAGGGTGACTGCAGAAAGTGTAGTTTACAGCTTTGGGACCATGCTGTTAGATCTTCTGAGTGGGAAACATATCCCACCAAGTCATGTAGGTTTTCTTCGAAGTTCTCATTCACGAATCTTCCTGTATTTATTGGCTGCAAAGTAGACAGATTTTGCACAGCATGCAATGTCATTAGTATTGTTCAATATTAGTTTGATATAAGGAGCATGAGTAAAATAATTGTCAATTAAATTTGAGTGCATTTCAAAATTTGGGGTTTCCACAATCTCTGTTTTGCTCGTAGGCACTTGACCTGATCCGTGGCAAGAATTTTCTAATGCTGATGGATTCTGCTTTGGAGGGTCATTTCTCTAATGATGATGGAACTGAGCTGGTGCGTTTAGCTTCCCGTTGTTTGCAGTACGAAGCTCGTGAGAGGCCAAATGCTAAGTCCCTTGTCATTGCTCTCATGTCCCTTCAGAAAGAAATAGAGGTACCCCAACACAAACACCCCCCCCCCCCCTCAAAAAAAAAAAAAAATGATAAATCTCTTTATGTGTCTTAGTTTGTAGATTTGTCTTGATGTATCTTCATCAGAACCATTTTGTATTTCCCTATGAAACTATATCTTAAGTCGACATTATTTCCATGTTCCCATCATCAATGTGGTTTATTCTTCTAAAAAAGTAATATTATATTTTTCTCAATCATGGGTTTAGCCTTGTTCCTTGTCTTCTTACTTCTTTTTTGAACAATAAAAAAATTATATATAAACATCAAGGGTGCATAACCCATGCACGCAAGTAGTAAACAAGAAAAATGCACCAATGGAAAAGCGAAGTTTAACATGATCTTTGCAATGATTTTTGTTTGCCTCAAATTTAAATATTTGTGAGAAGCTATATTGTTTGTTAAAACTCCCCTGGGAAGACTAATTTCTCATTCAATCCTATTCTATCAGGTTCCATCATATGTTTTAATGGGTATCCCGCAAGAAACTGCATCCTCCATACAACTGACATTAACACCTTTCGGTGATGCTTGCTTGAGAATGGATCTTACTGCCATACATGAAATATTGGAGAAGCTGGGATACAAGGATGATGAGGGGATTGCCAATGAGGTTTGCTACTGCATGTCCTGCACTCCATTTTCTCTGTTAAATTTTGAAATATGTGGATATCAACTTTTGTTATTCAAACATTATCAGCTGAGAATTTTCATTTCTCCACTTCCTTTCCACCCCTCCACTCTCTCTCTCTCTCTCTCTCTCTCTCACCCCCCCTTTTCACAACACTTTTGCGCTGATTCTGCTCAACTACTTTTCAAGTTGCAGCTTTCCTTTCAAATGTGGACAAGTCAAATGCAGGAGACCTTAAATTGTAAGAAGCATGGAGATACAGCCTTTCGAGCTAAGGACTTTGAGACGGCCATTGATCGATATACAAAAGTAAGTCCCCAGCCCTCTAGAAATCATTTTGGGCTGGGCTGGCTAATTGGGTGCACATAACTTGTGCAAATGCAAAATTATAGAGTAAAGAAGTGTGCTTTCTGTTGTCATGTGCGTCTGAAAGGCAGATTGAGTAGTGGTTTGCCAAACTAATTTGGTCTCATTTATGTGTATGCCACATTTTAGAATGTTTTGCAGAGCATATTTGTGAAAATGTAATGATTTGCAAAAGCATAGAGACACGGAAAATGTGCATAAGATTGAGTACATTGTGAGGTATAGGAGCTTTCTGGTTAGTAGCATCTGAGATACATGTAGTCATAGACATTTAAGAATTAGGTTCATTTGGCTGGGTTTTTTTCTTTTTGTTTTCAAATCTTGCCAGTTTGTGCAAAAGTCTTGAGATGTTCTGTCTTGTGTAGTTCATAGATGGCGGGACCATGGTATCACCCACTGTGTATGCTAGGCGCTGTTTATCTTACTTGATGTGCGAGATGCCACAGGAAGCTCTTGGGGATGCTATGCAAGCTCAGGTGGTGTCTCCTGAGTGGCCTACTGCTTTATATCTTCAAGCAGCTTGTCTCTTCAAGCTTGGGATGGATAATGATGCACAAGAGACACTCAAAGATGGCACAAACTTGGAATCCAAAAGAAACAAAACTTAATAGTGTATAGATTTTCTTTTCAGTTTTCATTTTAGTGGTTTTTTTTATTTTTTTTATTTTTTTTTTCTAAATATTTATGCTTAGTCTTCTGTATCTATCCTTCATTTGCTGTCTTTTGCCATTTTGAGCTTATTGCTGCATCAAAAGACTCTTGGAAAATTCACTGTTGATTAATTATTATGTTTCGGAGGTTTATTGTAATCTGGCAAGAGTCCTCTGGTCCCTGCCAATGATCGTAATGGGAAGTTCTCCGTCCTATAGTTCTGCAAATGCGTGGATTCCTTCCACGTGTTGTTTCTTGGGTTATTGAGATGACTGCCAAGTTTTCTTTCAGATAAGGAGGCACTGGCCTTTTCAGCCTTGTTTTTGGCAACGATCCTGTAATTGTCGATACCTGCTGCATGAGACTGCCGTTTTTAGTCATATGAAGAGCAATGTTATGTTTTTTGTTTAAAAGTCACACTCCATTAAACGTAACAAATATACAAAATAAATATCGAATTTTTTCCAAGGCAGCAGCCAGACAACCTAGAAGTGACCAGATCCACCTCAATACCTTGCTCTGGGGTGGGCAAGGTGGATCTTTGACCACCCAGCGCTATGTTTGTTAAAACTTGTGATTCTGTATATTCTTTTATATGCTTGTATATTCTTTTATGTGTGTACATTTTATTAGGCTTGTGCATATGACCCGACAACCCGCATGATCCGAGTGTCCTGAACCGGATCGACCCGACATTTGACGGGTCACTAATAATTGGGTCACCAATCCGATAAAAACAAACGGGTTTAAATTTTAGTGTTAAACCGACCGTATAAATTATTCTTCATTGGCATTTCTCTCAAACCCTAACCTCCAAGTACCATGCTGGCGGTGATGTCGTTCTACAGCACGAGTAGGGGATAAACTCTGTAAGGGGAAAAGATAGAGGAAGCATTACGGGACAGCTTTAATGGAGGCTTTGAAGGTGAGCTCGCAGCCTTTCGAACACCTCTTTCGCTTCACATCTTCTACTGTCTCCGCTGCCACACTCTCCAGAATTGGATTTCTCAGGTGCTACTCATCTGCATCTTCCGCCTTCATCGCAACCGCTACCTATGGCCGTAACTGTCGATCTTCCTCTTCAGAGAAAAAATAAAACCAGGTAAAAAAAAATATATGGAAAAACCAGCTCCATTTTTAGAGCTGCAACCCAAAAGCCTTCGATGGAGAAAAATATGGAGCAAACTTTCATCATGATCAAGCCCGATGGTGTACAATGATTTTGCTTGTTTTCTAGGTTTCGAGGTTTCTGGGTTTTTATTTGTTATAAATCTTGTTGTTGGGGGATTTGTTATAGATCTCGTTGTTTGGGGATTAATTTATTAGGGGCTTTCTGTGTTTCATTTGTTGGGGGATTTTTTGCTTTCAATAAATCTGAAGTCGATGACTCTTCACTCGATACATTTTTTCTTGGTTGTCCTAATTTGTGCACTGCAGTAGTCACCTGTGTGTTTGGTTGATGAGAGTTTTAAAAAAATAACAGAACTTATTGGCCGAATGATCTAAAAATGTATAAGCTTAATCTATGATGCAACTTGCTTTTCTTGGTTGGGTTGGAAATTTTCATCTATAGAAAATGGGTACAAACAAGGTCTGCCGATGAAGAAGGAGCAATATTTTTAGTTTGTTTTTTTTTTTTTCAAAATAATAAATAAAGACTAAGCCGGGTCAAACGGGTTCGACCTGATTCTTTTTTTACGGGTCAGTTCGGATTGGGTTGGCGCCTTAACTTGTGAGATCCGGGTCGGGTCGGACGCAAACCCGATATTTTCAGTGCGGGTTGCAGCCCTACATTTTATCCTTATACATGTCAATAGGTCGTTAGGATTTTACTTTTGCCTTTTAGTCCTCTGACAGTAAAGAGGAGACCACAATTGTATATAATGGCCACTGCAGCCACCTTTGTAGTAGCTCATTCGATCCAGTAAAAAAAATTCTTTATAGCAACCTTTTTGTATTTGTCATGACATCAAAGAACTCTTGAGAAAAGAGCTTTTCTTGTCTTTTTCTTCCTTCCTTTTCTCGGTTGCCAAACGGAATCCTTATGGCTACTGATTCTCATCCTCCACCTGCTGATCATCCTTCCAACCTTTAATACCTCCATCACTCGGAGAGCCCAGGCACCATGCTTGTTTCTCAACCCCTCTTTGTTTCAGGGGATAACTATCATTCATGGTGTCAGTCTATGTTTATTACCTTAGAAGCCAAAAACAAGCATGTCTTTCTTGATGAACGAAATCCATCAAGTCTATTTTCAGACAAAGAAGAAAAAAAAGACTGAACATGGTTCCTACAAAGAGGAAAGGCACGGATTTCCTACAAATTTTTAGAATAATCCGAATAAAAAAAAAAAGTAGTAGTTGTAGTAGCCTATGCGTTACTTTCTTCGATTTTTCAGCTAACTCCTCTTCCTGTTTTGTCCCAATGATAATAACCCTCTTTTTGGTCCTTGTTGCTGATGAAACAAAATGATTTTTTTCTTGGCTTCTAAATGTTGTTTGCAAAGAAATTGCAAACATTGTTTTATATATTGCTAATGCCCAAGAAATCTAGGATGACTTGAGAAACCGTTTCTCTCAAGCTAATGGCCCATGTATTTTTCAATTTCAAAGGCAAATTTTTGGTCTCTCTCAAGGGGCTCTCTTTGTTTCTGCCTATTTTATCATCCTCAAAAGGTTATGGGGTGAACTAAGTAATTACAAACCCCTCCCTGTCTGTTCTTGTGGTTCCCTCAAAGAAGTTGTTGCTGCTCAACACTCTAAGTATGTCATGCAATTTCTACTTGGCCTCAATGAGTCCTTTTCAGCCATTAGAGCTCAAATCCTTCTTATGGTACCCCTCTCACCCATTAATCAAGTCTTTTCCCTAGTCTATCAAGAAGAAAGACAACGTGAGATTCTTCCCACCCTTCCTGTGAAACCCATGGCTCTTTTATCTTGACAAGACTGCACTAGAGCCAATAGGCAACCTCCTTGTCATGCTAAAGAGAGACCTCTATGTAGTCACTGTGGTATTTTAGGCCACACTGTTGATCGATGCTACAAACTACATGGCTTCCCACCGGGTTTTAAATTAAAAAATAAGCCCTCTACAACTTCTGTCAATATTGCTTCAGGTTCAAATCTAGCTTCATATGATGCTTTATTTCATCCTAATGTTTCTTCACCTATGACAGCATCCACTATGTCCTTCACCAATGAGCAGTTTGCCAATCTAGCATTTTCTCACAATATATTAGGTCTAGCATGCTTCTCTTCCTCGCATCCTGTATCTTGTTCTTCTACCACCTGGACCATTAATATAGGTGCCTCGAATCATATGATAAATGATCCTTCGCTTTTTACATCTTTTGTACCTTGCTCTTCACTTGTTAAACTACCAAATAACACATCCTTATATGTTTCTCATATAGGCATAGTTCAACTTTCCTCTACCTTGTTTTGTTTAATGTGCTTTGTGTTCCTGCTTTTCATTTCAACTTGATTTCAACTAACAAATTAAGTATTGACTCTAACTGTTCTCTTGTTTTTATGCCTCATTCCTGCTTGATTCAAGACCTTACCAGCAAAAAGATGATTGGAATGGGTAAAGAGAGAGACGACCTATACTTCTACAAACAAGCAGCCTTAAATGTCTATGTTTCTACTAATTCTGTTAAACCATGTTGTTTTGATTTATGGCACTTTAGACTTAGGCACATTTCTGCCTCTAGGATCAATTTGTTACAAAAACTTGACTCTAATATTACTTACCCAAACTCTTTTCATTGTACTACTTGCCCTCTAGCAAAATAGAAATGTCTCTCTTTTAATATTGGTAGTTCAACTTCTTCTCATCCTTTTGATCTAATCCACTGTGATATTTGGGGGACATTTTCTGTACACACTCATTCTGGTTTCAAATATTTCCTTACTGTTGTGGATGAATGCACTAGATGTACTTGGACGGATATAATGAAACATACATATGATACTAGGTCAATTCTAAAAGCCTTCTTGAACTTGTCAACACTCAATTTCACACTGGCATTAAAAGTATTCAAACTGATAATGGCCTAGAGGTCCTCATGATTGATTTTTATAATTCTAAAGGCTGCATACATCAGAGATCTTGCATTAAAACACCACAACAAAATGCAAGGGTTGAAAGAAACATCAAACCCTTTTAAACATTGCAAGATCCCTTAGATTCCAATCCAGTATTCCTTTTTCCTTTTGGGGCGACTGCATAATGACTGCCACTTACCTCATCAATAGAATCCCCTCTTCAGTTATAGGTAACATTTCACCTTATGTTGCCTTTTATCAAAAAAATCCATCTCTTAGTCATTAAAGAGTTTTCGGGTATTTGTGCAATGCTACAACACATTTCAACCATAGACACAAATCCATCCCTCAAGCCAAACAATGTGTTTTTATTGGCTATCCATATGCCACAAAGGGATATAAACTCTTTGATCTTGCAACTAAAACAATTTTTATATCTATGGATGTAGTGTTTCATGAGTCCATATTTCCCTTTCTTACTTTTATTTTACCACCCCTTCAAATGATGCACTTTCTCTTATACTCCCAATACCATACCATTACCAAATTCTCCCAATGACTTTCCCATTATTTCACCCAATGTTTCTGATTTTACCATAGCATCTCAAGAATCAGAGTCATCTTCTTCAACTCATAATGAAGAACCTTCTTCTTCTCTTTTAGCTCCTCCCATTTTACCTACTCGTGTTTATACTAGAATTAGAAGAATTCCAGGCTACTTATCTGATTTCCATCACATGCTTCTCCCCTCTCAAACTCCACTTCAGCCTTCCTCTTCTGATGGTCCTCCACGAGCAAGTAATCCTCATTCATTAGCCTTTACACTTTCTTATAATCATCTCTTACCATCTCATAAAGCTTTCACTCTCAATCTATCCACAATTTATGAGGCTAAATCTTTTAATGAGGTTGTTTGCTATCCTCAATAGAGAAAAGCTATGACAATTGAAATAGTAGCCCTAGAAGCTAATCAGACTTGGGAACTAACAACTCTACATGCTAGTAAATCTCCCATTGGGTGCAGATGGGTTTACAAAGTCAAACTCAAGTTAGATGAGACAATTGAGAGGTACAAGACCAGATTAGTGGCCAAGGATTATACCCAACTAGAAGGATTTGATTATTATGAAACATTTTCAACAGTTGCTAAAATGGTAACTGTTAGGACAGTTTTGGCTCTTGCTTCCATTTTCAATTGGAATCTAACTCAATTAGATGTCAACAATGCATTCTTGCATGGTGATCTTATATGAGTTTACCACAAGGATTTGCTAAATAGGAGAAGGGTAAATAGGTGCGTAAATTGTTTTAAGTCTCTTTATGGCTTGAAGCAAGGCTCAAGACAATGGTTTAGCAAATTCTCAGGAACTTTGATCACACATGGCTTTATCCAATCTGTTGTAGATCACTCTCTCTTTACTAAGGTCATGGGTTCATCTTTCATAGCTCTACTTGTGTATGTAGATGCCATATTGATAGCTTCCAATGACATGAATGTTGTTGAAGAACTTAAATTGTTTATAAACAGCAAGTTCAAATTAAAAGATTTATCATCCTTAAAATATTTTCTAGGTATTGATATAGCTAGATAAGCTAATGGAATTTTACTCACTCAAAGAAAATATGCACTAGAGACTCTTGAGGACAGTGAGATGTTAGGGAGTAAAATGCAAAAGTTTTCAATGGAGCAAAATTTGAAACTCAATAGAACAGAAGGAACTTTGCTTGATGACCCAACAACATACAAAAGGCTAATTGGCTGACCAATATATTTGACCATTACAAGGCCTGATATCTCCTACTCAATGAAAGTTCTCTCTCAATCCATGGACAAACAGCAAATAGGGTACTGTAGTGTGTGAACTAACATGGTTAGTTCAATTGTTCAAGGATCTGCATGTCCCTCACTCACATCCAGCTTTGCCATTTTGTGATAACCAAACGGTTTTACATATAGCAGCTAACTCAGTCTTCCATGAGAGAACAAAGTACATAAATATTGGCTATCATATAGTAAGGGAGAAACTTCAAGCTAGTTTGATCAAAATGCTACATGTTAAGAGCAACATGCAATTAGTAGACATCTTCACCAAGGCATTGGGACAGCAACAGTTTGAGGCTTTAATTTCCAAGATGAGACTGTTAAGGGGGAGTGTTAAAACTTGTAATTCTATATATTGTTTTATATGTGTACATTTTATCCTTATACACGTCACTAGGTTGTTAAGCTTTTGCTTTTTCCTTTTAGTCCTCTGATAGTATAGAGCAGAGATCACAATTGTATATAATGGCCGCTGCAACTACCTTTTGTAGCAGCTCATTCGATTTAGTAAAGAATATTCTTTACAACAACCTTTCTGGTTTTGTCAATGTTGGTTGGAGCCTGATCCATTGGGATTTGGTCACCCCTTTTGATTGGATGGCGTAAAAGACTCAAAATTAGGTTTACGCCATATATGGTAGATGTTGTAAAATAATTATTTTGTTGTTAGTGTTATATGCTTGCTTGTTTTTTCATCATAAATCAAGAACATGGAGATATGCAGTTGTTCTTGTGTTTATTGGCCCATTCGTTTTTTGTTGTACAAAGAAAAAGGAAAACGAAGAAACTAATTTGTCAACACTAGGACAACATGGAAAATAGATCCTCCCACGCCATGATGAAATCCCAAGAAATTTTTTAAAACCCCAGTGAAAATCAACTTCTTGTGACTGATTAGTAGGCTAGGGTCCTGTTTGTTAACCAACTTTACATAATAGTTTTCTTTTTAAAAAGAAGATCCATTCAATCTGTAAACCCTCTAAGATGCAAGACGAGGGAGGCACTTGGAAGGAACCCTTGGAGGAATTCATTCTCTTTGCATAAAAACGCCTCCCCCTTGACTTGTAAAGGAATAATTCATCACTCGATTACTTATATTGCGCTCTCAATCCATTTCTGGGTATGTCTTTGTGCTATAATTATATACATTTATACAATTTTTTTTTTTTTTGATATAATTTTTACAAATAAAAACCCAAAAAGGAGCATTATTTTTACAAATAAAAACCCAAAAAGGAGAATGCTCAGCGTAAAAAAAAAACCCCAGGAAAGAAGACTTAGTGGGGGACTGCAATATAACCTTCCGGTATGGTTCCAGGAAAAGAAAACAAATACATTATTTGTAAAACTTGAAAAGCAAAAACCTTATATATTTGATGTAATAAATGAGGACTGTCAAAACCGAACTCTCTACGAGTATCGTGGAGCAGATTAAGTTGTATTTTACTATATTTATAAACGTTGGGAGGCATGACGACCGAGACTCTCCCATTACCATCATCATAGCTACAATTTGGCAGGTCCTTTTACAGACTGTATAGTTCTTTTTTACTGAACCCTTTCCTCAATAACCCTTTACAGAATCTTATTACGATGGAACATTGAAGTGAAAAAGCCATGATAAGACAAATCCAGATACCATGCAAGCAAGCAGGAAATTCACGAATCGGTGGCCACGCCAGAAGCTTCGTGTCTCTGCCATGGACGCTGATGCAACTATAGCTGCTGCTGTGGCATCGTTGGCCTCGCTTGAATTCTCCGTTGATGCAATCTCATTTGATCCAAAGACATTATGTGCAACAGATTGGCATATCTCACAGGTCCTAAAAGAAAACCAAGCAAACTGAAATTAGTATTGTAGAGGAGTAATGAAAAAGTCTTAGAAAGGTGGCTAGCATTCGTTCTTGTATTATTGCTCAAAGAATACTGCTACTCATCATCCTATAATGTAACATTAAATGATTGAAAAAACATTTATTATGTTTCACTTGTCTACCAATCATTTGATGTCATATCAAGAGATGTTGAGAAAATGATGGTTAAAAGGATGGTAAATAGAATTTTTCATTGTCCAAATGGGGTAAACTAGAAATAAATACTGGCACCCAGAATTCACAGCTTTATACAGGTTTTCTTTTCACCAAATAAAAAAACTGTGTAAAACTTCTGGCACATTTTATGTGCAATTATGCAATCTCAACCAACTCGAGTTTTGATGAAGATAAGCAGTGAAAAGGAGGGAGAGCAACAGGAAGAATAGGGGGATTAAAATCATTCATCCTGTTGCCGAGTATGATAATGGGTAGCTCCTCCCATGTGAAAAAAGATGGGGTGCAAAGCAATACCCAGAAAGCTTACAATCAGAATCGCAATTGAAAAAGCTAAAAGAGATAACAGGCCAATAAGGGAAAAAGAAAATATCTTAGGGCAGAGCTGACAAGGTCTAGTACACATAAAGATTAAAGTATTACTTGAAAACTAAAAAGGAAACAGGAACAGGAAAATTGAATATCAAATAGATGCGGATTTAAGAATGGCCAAAACAACCTCATGTTTGGATGGTGCTATAAGTACCATAAAAAAAACCTAATCTGCAATTAGAATTCAAAATACAAACGTGACCTTTTTCCTGTTAGTTGACATCAAAGCTGGGAAGACGTAAGGCCTAAAGCAAATATTTCTGTCTGTCACATGCCACTCAAATCATGAAATATTTTCTGTGTATATGCTCACAATTAATAATGATAAACTGTTGGTCCTAAAAAAATCTTGACTAGAAGCAATCATCTACTGCGGAGCAAGAGAAAGACAGGTAATGCCAGTTCAATTATCTATGCCTATTAAGACAAGAAACCTGCCACAATAGAGTGCAGTTGGGTTGGATTTGGATAATGATGAAAGAATTTTAGATGCATAAATTCAATCCCATCTGATTGAAACAGTATGCAGAGAAAAGGGTTAGCCAATCAATGAAAAATTTTAATAATGGCTGCTGGCAACAATTGTTTTGAGTCCGCATTGGATATTGTCTTATTGGTCAGCAACAACATTAGCGACACCATTACAGACATTATGACAAATGAAAATATCAACAACAAACGATTTAAGAAATATAAACAGAGATCAGGACATACATACACTAACGTATGAATATATAAATACTACTCTCCTAAGATGCTCTAACTTGTGATTATATGAATTTCATTAGAATCAAAGGATGAATACGCCATTTTGAAACCGTACATCAGCAACTAGATTTAAGTGCCACATCGGCAAGCAATAATCTTCCACCAAGACAAATGAATTCACGAATAAGCGGTCAAGTCTTCACTTTCATAAAAGTTGAAAGATCAGAAAGAAGGTCAAGAGAGATTCCTAAACTTCGAAAAAGCACACAGCATCAAGGAATCGTCGGTGTACACTGTACTTGGACATATCACCAGACCTCAGAATGCTTTAGTTCTTTACTCTTTTACCAAATCCGTCATCTTCTTTTAAAAAAAAAAATGTTTCTTCTTTAACTTTTAAGAACTTTGCTCTTGAGCCCACATTCTCTAAGCTACTGGGACATCAGTTATGCTTTAATGAACTAATCAAAACTAAATTTCACAAAACTACCTTATTTAATTATCTTGTATTTTCTCTTATGGTGTATATAATAAGTTTCATTCCTTCATGAAGAGGAAACCCAAAACAAAGGGTTTCAAAGTGTACAAAATTACGAGTAGTCGAGTATGATCATAATTTATAGTCCTACGAATAAAACTAAAACTCCAAATGCGAAGAATCACCAAAGACTTTCCGCCATTTCCAGAAAAAAAGGGCAAAATTTAACACACAACCAAGCCACTAGGATCAACAATCTGAAAAAAGCAACGATATTTTACTCACTTATTTCCCTTGATCTTGAACCAGGCCTCAGCACAGTTCTTGTGGGCTGCACCCAAATCGTCTTTACAGGAACAACCCAACTCTATAGGAACCCCGGATTCATGGCTATTACTCTCCAGACCGAGATGACAAATCCTACAATCACTTTCTGCTTTAGCCAAATGCACCTTGACTTCGGGGACCCCAGTCTCAATCTCCACCTCCACCGAGCAATCCGAGGCCGACGACAAAGAGTCCCTCCGAGAGCCCGAGCCGTTCCCAATCTCAGGATCGTACACACAAGCGAAGCTGTACTCGTCGTAAGACCCACCATTCGTGGAAAAGAACTGGGAATAGCAAGAGCCCTCGTCGGCGTCCGAGAAGCAGACACTAGCGTCGGCGCTGACATCACTTCCGGAGCCGGAGCGACGGTGACCCCCTTGCTCCAAATCGATGTGGTGGGACATTTCCACTGCCGATATTAGCAAGACAACCAGAATCGGAAAAGGTTTTGGTTGAGGAAACAAAAAGAACGCCGTGTCAAATGCACCGGAAATTTCGGAACTTTGGTTTTTGCATCTGTCTGTTTAAGGGATATAAAGAAGTGGGTATGGAATTCGGATTAAGTGACCCATCCTGAAGTCATCAACTCCATTAATGTTCGTAGCCCCAAAAAAGTGCACAGAATTGAAATTTTAATACAGAGTTTTACAGAATTTCAGGTAGGACAGAAAAGACAACAGAGTTGGGTTGGACAGTTTGAAGGAGTTGAAAGAATGGTTTCCGAGAGAGAGAGAGAGAGAGAGAGAGTGATGCGTCTGAAGCAGTCTTGGACTGAGGCACTGCCAAGACGTAACAGAAACGTTAGTAGGTGCACTGAGGGCACAGCAGACTTCACTGGTAAAGAACAGATTTCACAAAAAGATAAAAGGAAAAATAAAATAAAATAAAATAAAATAAAAAGCTGTAAGGGAGTTTTTGCATTAATCCATAGATTCTGCGTGTTTAAGGTTCTGATTAGAGATTGAAGAACCTTTCTAATCAACGTAATTAGTGTGATCCATACTATTTTTGTTAAAAAATATCTTAATTTTTCCTTGGGGATGCAGTCAGTGTTTTACATGGTGATTATGAAACAAGGAGCGAATTAATTTTAATTCTCCATCTTCAATTTCAATTCTCGTTGCTTATATTAATTAATGTTATAGTTGCTAAGCAGTAAGAATTTACAATTATGACTATACACTCCTTTTAAAAAAGAGTAAAATTCAATATAATGAAATACTCTTAACATAAATATTAAAAGTTAAGTTTAATTATGGATTTAAAAAAAAAAACAGTGAACAAGTAAACTGATGAGTTTGGTCAGGTATCGAGTTTGATTTGGTCTGATACTGATTTTTTTTTTTTTTTTAAACCGATCAATATGAGTTCGATTCTGATTTTTCTTTTTCTAAAATCGGATAGGACCGGTTTATATATATATTTTAATTTTTTATATTGTATATAATTTTTACATATAATATATAATTAAATATAAAATATTTTTGTATTATATGATAAATTATTAATTAATATAATTTTAAATTTTAAAATCTTATATCAATATGGTTTATTGTATTAATAGTTATACTAATATTATATAGTACATATTAGTAGTTATACTAATACTATATCACTATATATTATAATACACTATAGTCTATAATATACTTATAATATATATTATAATATACTATAATATATTATCACTATAGTATTATATATTATAATATACTATATTATATATAATATAATATATGATATAGTATGTTAAAATCGAAAAATCAGACCGAACTGGATTGAAAAAGGGTAAAAGCATAGTACTGGTTTATGAAAATAACCGATACGTAATCAATTTTAAAAAATACAAAATCAGTATATACCGATTTGGTCTTAAGTTTTATTCAAAATGAGACACCAAACTGAACATGTTACACCCTAAGTTTAATTGTTAAGTTTTATCTATTTGTTTTCGAAATATCATTGAATATTTAATATATATATTATGAGGCTCCCCACAAGTCAATTTCTTTCAAATTTTGTTAAATACAAACATATTTTATGCACTAATTCCCGTATTGTTGATTTTTTTAATTGAAAAAATTTTTTAAAAAGAAAAAAATCTTATATCTTATAAAAATTATTTTTATTTTTAATTCATATCATTTTGTTAAATATACATATTATATATTAATATTAGTGATCGAATTGATACATAAAGTATATTTGCAAAAAGGTTTTTCATTTCTATATGGGTCGACACAATCTTCGGAGCGTAGTGGGTCTAAACACTGAAAATAATGGTTAGAGATTAGATGGGTCGCTGTGAATCTAAAAGACCGACAATGGCCATTGAATCTCTCTCTCTCTCTCTCTCTCTCCCCGCTTGTGTGGAGGGTAGAACGGTAGAACCGATGCACTTTCTTGTCAAGAATCGAAAGAGTTGGCGATCTTCATCACTCTCATTTTAGTGGGGTAGTGTCCATGCGGAAGCTAGTACAGCTCGAAGGAGCGGTTGCCAACAACCACAGAAAACACAAGCAGCAGTATTGTTTTCATGAGTACGGAGTGCATGATTTAATTGTGTTCGTTCGCCAACCAATAAACAAATATTCGGATTGAAAAAAATGACAGCCTTACAACTAGTACACAACTTTGACATAATTATTATTATTAAAAAAATAATTTGTTTTTCAGCTGTTTATTATCAATGATGAGTTTAAATTAAAGTGAAAAAATTATTTTTTTTAATGTTAATTGTGTTAAAGGTGGGTATAAATACTCTATTCCTCCTCATTTGGATCTAGAACTCCCCTACTCAATTTGAATGCAGAGAGCAGTCCACCAAAAGCAAACATAGGAAAGAAAAAAAAAATAGATACAGTGACAATTCATGGACAAAAGAGTTGTAAAAAGGGACAGTTAACAAGTTTCAATAAGAATGTTCATGGTCCAAGTATTCCTTATGTGGGTAGGACCTACTAGGGTCGATGTAAAAAGACTTTCACGGTTTCAAAAACTTTCAAATATTTTGCTATCATGTTGGGAGCTTTTCTCCCTAGCAACGCGGCGTTTACTCACAAGGTTTTAGAGGCTTCTTTTTGCCAGGTGATTGTCTGAAGAGAAGATGAAACCCATAAACGAATTTCTAAAAGATCTATGTGCACTTGGAGGTCAATTGTACGTTGAAATGAGTTATGATGAGTTAAATTCTTTATAAATAATAGTGAGTTAAGATGGTAGAATATGAGTTTTGTAAAATCTACTTAAAATGAATTTAGATATGTTTGGATGTTAAAATAGATTTATATATAATTATAGAAAGTTAAAAAAAAATTATAAATCCCACGTGTAAAGAGGTATTGAGTTAAAAAAAAATGGTGAATTCTATATGTAAAGAGATTTTAAATTAAAATGAGTTTAGTGATTTAAGAGTTGGATGTTTAGATATTAGACTCAGATTCAAATTAGATTGAACTGAGTTAATCTCAATTCAATTCAAGTTCCAAACAGAACCTTATAATGAGCAATCGAAATACCCCGTCTCATTTATAAACCAGAACTTATGAAACGTTCATTTACAGCATCAACTAAACTAACCAGAAAGAAATGCTTCTTACTTTGTACCAGATAAAGTTTCCTTGTGTAACATCAGGAAACTAACCACCATCCCAGCATCAGATTAGAAGAATGATTCAGGTACCCAAGCTAGTTGAAGGGTCTTATTTGATCTGTAATTGATTTCTCTTTTCTATATCCATAAATTGCAATGTTGCTAGTTCATCTTCTGAGGGGACTATTTAAATGGACCATCCACATATACAACCAATCGCAAAGCAGGAGTGTTTATAGAGTAGACAATTTTTCTTCTGTTACTTTGCAGATTCACATTTTAACATGGAGAACAATATCGAACTCAATCCTATCCCCTCAACTTTAAATCATAAAAAGAAAATTGTTTATTACCAGACTATTACTATCTTGATAGCACATTGTTCTTCATGCCCATTAACCTGTTTTTTCCCTCGTCAAGACAAAAATGTCCACTTGCTCTACTAATCTCAATGAGATGTTATTCTGCCAGCTGCATCACCCATTGCTCGGACACTACTATTCTCTAAGCCACTCTTAAGCCAAGCAAGGTTACTTATATCCGTGGCTATTGCAGCCAATTCAAAACTGGGAAAGGATGGAGGCTCCGAGAATTCAACAAATTCTGGTCCCAGCAAAGAACTAGTACTTCTTTCACTTTGAGTCCCACAGCAACCATGGCCACAATTATGAGGCACTGACCGCTCACCATAAACTTCTCCAAACAATTTGCAAATGTCAACATCTGGTTTTAATGCTTGAATCAGAGGTCCTTGCACTGGAACTGGCCTTGAGAAAGATGATGCAAGATCTAGGCCATCTGAAGAGTTATATACACTAAAGGCACTAAGGCGCGCCACAGGCCGGAAAAGAGTGGGCTGGTCTTTGGCTTCATGACTAAAATGACCCTCTATTGGTAACTTGTCTTCATTCCGATCATCCATATTCTCCAGAGAGCTGATATCCCTTCCTTCGAAAGATTTGAATGAATTGACATCCCCACACGATAGGGTTTCTTCAGATGATGCCTTGGTTTTGTCTATGCTAACATCTTCAGCCATACTCCCAGATTCTAATTTGATCTTTTCAAACTCTGTGCACCGCCGCCTTAGTGTAGAATTCCAGTGATTCTTAATAGCATTATCAGTTCTTCCTGGTAGAAGCCTTGCGATTGCTGCCCATTTGTTTCCATGAATTGCATGTGCTGCAACTATGATCCGATCCTCCTCATCTGTGACAAAATTGATTTGTCAGCCTTTTTCTTCAAGAAGAATGAAAGACGTTTATCCAAAATTTATTAAATGATAGGCTGAAAAGGATTGTATTTACATATACACTGATATGACTACATATACATTGATATGATTACAAATACAAACAACTACATTTTGGTCATTATTGTAAGGTGCATGCTCATTATACAAGAGTAACATGACAATCTGATTGAGCTTTAATTGCTATCAAACATCAATATAATGCATGTTTCCCATCTTTTCAGAAAGCATGAAAATGCTGATAACCATTTGTATGCGTACATGCATATCAAGATGATGAACATGAGTCTATGCAATTATTAGAATTGCTTCAGGACAGGGAACTGATTGGTAGCATATAAGTGAAATTCCATGCTGATAGCCAAATTTGGGTCAAAACAAGATAGAGAAAACACATCAGATATGGTATCTCAACCAATGAGGATATATCAATAGGACATTATAGTCAATCACTGCCAGAAGCAATGAGCTTATAAAACTCAACCATTCAGAATGATAAATTGAATAAACAATTCAAATATTAACTGTGATCGATTATCAAATGTAGAAAGCCGTGTACACACATACCAACTATTTAAGAAGATTGACTCAGCAGGCGGCAAAGTCTAGCCTGGACACCTCCAACAGTTTCTTAAAAGTTTTTAATCCAACCTCAAAAGTTGCACTATATCATGATACAGACCCAACTCCTCCAGAAGGGTCAGCATGTTATATGTTTTGAACCATTCAGGACCATTAAGATTTTGGGTGATGTAGACTACAGTCCACACAATTTACAGGAATATAGAAAAGTCATGTAGAATAACTATTCAAAAGACATAATGTCTTAAATGTATATTTTCCAATATCAAAACTCTTTTTATTTTATTTTTAATAAGTAACAAGTAAATTTTATTGAAGTGAATGAAGGTAGGAAAAGCCTAGTACACAGAAAGTATACAGAAGAAATGCCTAAGCACTAAATCCAGGATGATCTTGTGTAAAAAAAGAATATTACCCCAGAGATTGAGTGCTACATTTCTCATTCCTTTCCATTGTTAAAGGGATATGTGGTTTCCCCTATTAACTGAACATTTTAACATCCAATCCATCATCTTCTCCAAAAGAAAACATAACTTGCGTAATCAGATGTTCAATATTTTTGGGTACAAATTAAGCATAAAAAACCCAATTGGTTACAAAAATTGATAGCTTTTTTAACCAAGGCATAGCCTAAAGTTTGCGGTCCCAGCAAGTGATGAAATTGGCGTTTAAAACTCGATTCAAAATTCCTAAAATATCTAAATAACCGAAAAATAAAACTACATTCGTAAATAAATCAAAACAAGAAACTAAAAATGAAGATAGAAGAATAAGGAGGGGTTTAGATCAAGAAAAATGGGGACTATACCAGTAAAGGGCTTGCGCTTTACGGCTGGGTCTAGCTGATTACACCACCGAAGACGGCAAGACTTACCGGATCTCCCGGAGATTCCGCGGGCGATAAGGCTCCAATTCCTCGCCCCGAACTTGCTCACCAACCGACTCAGAATCGCGTCCTCCTCGGGGGACCAAGGTCCCTTAACCCTATCTCTGCCCCCTCGGCCGCGGCTCCCGCCTCCGTCAACGGCCACAACCACCTCCTCGTCGCCGCTCCCGGCGTCTCCGCCGCCCTCTACGGCTTCCGAAGCTTCCATTTTTCCAGCGTCGGCGACTGCTACTTCCTCCACTTCCATCTCTCTGCTCTCTCTCTCTCTCTCTAAAGAAGGTGTTTTTGTTCGACAATAGTACCTACCGGAATTAACTGCTAGTGTTAAGTGTGTTCCAAGAACGACAGCTGAATAGATTTATAGGTCAATTGTTTTCGGGATTTTCCTGTTGTCAGTTTTCCTTAACCCGTCGCTTTTCCTTAAATGACTTGCGCGTCCTTCATCGAATTACTCATTTGACCTTTACGGATTTCAATTCAAACTTAACATATGCCTTTCCCATTTTAGACCTTTCCCAATCGTATTATACCTTCGCTAATCCAATGCAATTAAACTTGATCTGAGCAATAGCCTAGAAATAAAACAAACCATATCTACCTAGATTCTAAACAATGTAATCTAATAACTATAGATTTGATTTAATTTAAATTTAAATTTTAAAACCCGCATAATAAATATCTAAACAGAAATAATATTTACAATTATATGACCATGTTCTAACCAAATTATCTCTTCCTCACATGATAAAGTAAATTTTGCTATTAGATGAATTGCATTACTCACTTCTCTTGGTCTCTTCCTCTAAAAACTAATTTAATGTCTAATTTGGCCTAATCCAATTTCAGAACACAATTCCACGACCCTCCAAAAACTCTTGAGCCATGCATAAGGTTGCTACAATCTCTCCCTCCTAGTTCTTGATAACTACTCCAACTCCCATTTTCGTATTTTTTGCATCTATGATCTAAGGCTATATCCTAATTTGCAATAAAAGAGCTATTACCTTATTTTTGCCATCTTATTGCTCTTTTTATAAAACCAATTGTTGTTGTTTGATCCTTGTGTCTGCTGAATTTCTTCCTGTTCATCTTTAGCACCATTGAAGATAGATCTAGGACTTTCAAACTTATTCTAGACAATATATATGTTTCTTCTAAACCAAATTCTCCTTAGAATACATACAACTTCCTCCAATTCCTATTTATGTAATCTTGTCACCATTTCCTCCCAAATTTTGAAAAAAGAATCCTCTTTGCCATTCCATTTTTGGACAAAACTTGGAGAGCTGCCCAAACATCAGTGGCAACAACACAACTCTTTAAAGAATGGAAGTTTGTCTCCTCAACTGTCTCACAAATGGGACAAAGAGAATTATTAATATAAATACCTTAAGCAGGTTCATCTTAATCGGAAGAATATCACCGAGAGTTTTCCATATAAATATTTTAATCTCATTTGAAACATTCAACTCTTAAATTTTCTTCTATTCTACTGAGTTCCTTTTATTTCGTGATCGTTCTACTTTCATTTTTATTTTTCTGTTAACTTTCAGACGATAGGCACTTTTTATTGTAAATATACCATTGTTGTTAGGTGCCTATATCATTTTATCATCAATTCCCATCTTACTAAATGGTAAGCTGCTAATTACTTGTGTCCCTTTTTCCTCCACTATTTCTCTAATAAGATTCCAGCATCCTTTTTGTTTGTGAAAGACCCTTTGACTCTAGCATTCTTATTCCTATTTATCACCTCCATAACACCACCACCACCACCACCACCACCAACCCCCACCCCCCCTGCAAAAAAAAAATGTATTATATTACTATTTTCCTACTCTCCATCTTAGACAGCCTTGAATAAGATTACTCAACTTCCATATATGTATTTTATTACTACTAGGTGGGAGCAACGTGCAAAGCACGTTTGTCTAATTTTATGAAATGATTATTTGTAAAAAATAATATATATTTTATAAAAATTATTGATGTCGCTTAACAATTTAAGGCATATTAGAGAAAATAAAAAAATTAGTTCAAAATATCATATAATCCAATACATGTTTATAACATCTATAATTTTAGCAAAGATGTATACGAAAAATTTAATAAAAGTCTAACATAAACGGTAGTTCAAAATATGTGTCGTTTGATATTTGTATTATTATTCATCAATTTATGTTATCCTGTAGACGATCAATAGAGACAATATTGAAATTCTTATTTTGCTGTTGGTTGAGTCGATCAGGAACAACATTGTGATGACCCGCTTTTAAGTGTATTTTCGCTGAAGTATTTGTTTTTATTTAATTAATATACTAGTTATTTTATTTTAATGTATTTGCGTTTTTTAAAATTGGGTTTTAATTTAATTTAATTTATTTGAGGTTGTGATTTATTTCTTTAAGCTGTTTAGTGGTTTTAATCTTTTTGGCGGTTTGTTTCGTTTTCCCGGAGTGAGGATTGGACCTCATCTCTTTTCACATCTTTTTCCCTTTTTTCTCTTTTTCCCTTTTTCTTTTTCCCTTCTTTTTCCTTTTTCCTTCTTTTCTTTTTCTTCTTTTTCTTTTTCTCTCTCCTCTCTCCCCGATTCGGACCCCCCCGAGCTCTCTCTCTCTCCTCCCTCTCCCTCACGCCGGCGCCACCTTCTCTCTACCTTACCGCCGCCGTCCGGCCACCAACCGGACTCCCACCGGTCCCAAAAGTTTCCCCTCCCTCCGGTGCACCACCCCTCCAAAACCCACCCCCAACCGGCCGACCATTTGGCCGGAAAAAGCTTCCAAAGGGCGCACGGATTTCACTCCGATCCGCCGCCGTCGCTCCACCTCCGGCCACCATTTCTTCACCACTTCATCACCGGTCCCTTGCCGTCCTAACCCACCCATTTCCGGCCTCCAACGACCACCGGAGCAGCTCCCACGAGCTTGTTTTCCGATTTGCCATTTTCGGCCATTTCCGGCCATTCCGCCGCCACCCACGGCCGTCCGTCACTTCCAATAGCTTCACAACCACCTCTAGACCATTCCCTATCAATCCCGTGTCCTAGTTTGTCCCCGTTCAAAAGTGGGTTTTTCAGACCCACGGCCACAGTGAATTTTCACTGTGACGTTGCTGTTTTTCCGCCGTTTGCAACGCCGCTTGTTTTCTAAAATTGCCATATAGCGCTGTAAGTATTTTCCAAACCCTATTTTCAGATTTTAATATATATCGCTCATTCAATTTATTTACTGTTGTTGGTTGTTGATTCCGGACTGAGTCCGAGGAGTTTCGGGGGTCGGATGGATGGAGGACGGAGTTGCCTGTTTATTTGTTTTATATTATTGGATTATTTTATTATGCATTGTTATGGCATTACATGGTGCATGCACGTGTGTTTGTGGGTTTTGTGTGAAAAGCCTGTGTATTGGCGTGAGTGGTTTTACGGGTGCGTGTATATCACGAGCCCAAGCCGGGATGAGTTATTATCTCGGTGGAGCTCCTCTGGTCACTCGGGAGCGGAATAAACTGAGTGATGTCCCCTGAGTCGTCGAAGGAGATGACGGGAGCGGGGCTAGGGGATGCTTGGCTACAAACGTGCCGGGCATGGAACCGGGCATCGCCCTACTCACCGACTCCATGGCCCTTCGCTGGCGAGGGCTAGAGGATGCTTGGCTACGCACGCGCGGGAGGCGCGGAACTGGGCATCGCTCGTTAGGTGTCACATGCGTGGTGGTACTCTGCGGTGTGACACTGGAGCCAGGGTGTGCGGATGACCCCTAGGGGAGGTCATGGCGTATACGGTTAAAATTGGATAATGGTTCATGAGGCCAAATGGGACTTTTGGCGTGGGCCAGATGGACTTCTGGCGAGATATTGAGCCGGATGGACTTCCGGCGAGATATTGGGCCAAATGGACTTTTGGCGGCCGAATGTGACTTTTGGCGTGTTTTTCAGAAAGGATATGTTTTTGGGCCAAATGGGTTTTTGGCGTGTGTGGAAAACTGGTGTTTTTGGGCTTTGTGCATTGGGCATGTTTCATGCATCTTGTTTGAGTTATATGTGTTTTTATCTGGTAGTGTTTGGGGTTTTACTTACCTGCGGAACCATTTGTGGTTCCGTAGCTTTTGGTGCAGGAGTTGAGGATGAGGAGGAAGAGGTTGAGCCCGAGGATGCGGCTCCGCCGGGTTGCTGATGCTATCTTTTATATTTGTTTAAAACTGCATTTGTGTTTTGTAATATTTTATCTATGTATGTTTTAAACAGCTTGTATTACGTTAAGAAATTCTGGTACTTAGTTATGACCTTCTTTATCCGCTGCGTGTTTATCTGTACACATCTGTTGCCTTGCACACACCCGGCACCCGTCGAGGGGATGGTGACCAGGGTTGTCACCATCCGGACGTCTCAATTTCCCCGTGTTTGGGCGTGGGGATTTGGGGGCGTCACAGTAAAGTTAAAACATAATCTTTTTATAAAATTTGTAGTATAATATTTTCTATATATAGCATATATATAAATCCTAAAATATATTTTGAAGTTGTTGGCCGAATTTACTCTTTCTTGATTAGCTCAAGGATCATGGCCTTTATCACGTATCCATCATAGCAAGTCTACATGTGGAATATGACTTAGCGGAAGTTACGTCCTACTACCATGGGAAAAGAAAAAACGCTTTGATTAAACATACTTGTATTATATATTATATGATATTTTTAAATTTGAAATATTCAATCATTTGAGTTAATGAAACGTATAATATACGTATATTATACTTAGGGATTTACGTCTTATGCACCTAATACACGTGTATATGTTAAGGAAAATGAGAAAAATATAATAACTAATCTTTAATTACTTATTATTATATAAACTATTAAGTATTATTATTATTGTGATTAATAAATCATATAACAACATTGAATGTTATCTCTCTCAATATTTATGTCTTCATTTTATATGTCAAACCGTTAAAACAAACGGTGTTAACTTTAACGGAAAAACAAGAAAAACCGTTAAAATAAGATTTTCCGTTTCATACACACTTTTTGTATATAGAAGATATTTAATTGTTCATTTTTACAAAATATCTCATTTCATCTCATCTCATCTTACTTAATCATTATTAATTTTTTTATATTTTTATATAAAATAAAATAAATAATTTAATTTTTTTAAATTCTAATATAAAAATAATATTAAAATAATATATTTTAATAATATTTTATTTTAATTTTAATTTTAATTTCAACTTATCTTATTCCATTTCTAAAAACATACTAGGCATAATCGCTTTGTTAAAACCTTTGGCAGTTAACAATAGGCATTGACTGATTGTTAATCATGCGAAATGATGAACTAAATCTCATTTCAAAATCTTTATTTAATTATTTTTTTCTTTTATTAAATAAAGATTTTGCTAAAAAAAAAAAAAACAAGGTTATTAAATATTAACATAATTTTGAAATCTAAACAGAGCGGTAATGGCTTATTATGACGAAACTGCCCTCAAGTCCTTTATGACAGCGTGCCGGGGATGACAATTTTGTCGAATGAGAAGTTTTCTCTACTAAATTGACAGTACCGTGTTCAAATGTATTGTATTATTTACCTAACAGAAATGATGTGTGCAGTCGGGAAATTCAGTCGGCGTGTAGTTGATTGTAAAAAAAAAATTAATACAGGACCTACATGAAAAAAAAAATTATTTTTATAACTTTTTATAATTCATATAGGTCCCCCTGAATATAAAATAATTTTTTTATAATTTCTTTTTATTCATTCTGTACAGCCGACTACATACCAACTGTATTTCCCGATTGCATGTAGCAAAGCCCTTTACATAACATGTGAAGCTGTCTGTACTTTCTGAAGTGGCGGGAAAACTGCTGCACTCTCATCCACTTTAGATGGTAGGTTCTATTAACATTTATAGATCTATTATATAAAAATAAGGATGGGTCTACACCACCCAACGATCGAGGCTGCTGCTGCTGCTGCGAGCTCTCCTGATAGGGAATTTTTTTTTTTCTATTTTTTTTTTCACATTATTTTTTAACATTTTTAAATAATTTTTTTAAAAATATTTGTAATATTATTAAAAATATTTTCTTAATCACTAAGTAAAAAAAACCTAAAAAACAAAAAAAATTAGAGCGAGAGCTCAAAATGGGATCCTTAGCTTTTTCCTAAAAATAAATCTATAAAATAACTTAATTTGATATAATATGATATAGATTATGAAATTATTTTTATTATAAAATAGATTTTTTTATAAAATTATAAATTAGATATAACAAATCATCTGAAATCACGTCATTATATAATTTACTTTTGTATAATCATTTTATCTAAAATTTAAAATGAAAGAAATAGGCATATAAAATGTATTTCATACTATTTATTAAGTATTAATATCATAGACAACAATAAATATTATCAAACTCATAAGCAGTGCTATTGAAGCCTTTTGCATCACACATTATCCACGCAATATAATTTAATTCATAAGATTTAAATTTTAAAATTTATTTCAAAATTAAATTATGATACATAAATAATGTATAATGTAAATGCTTTTAAATATAATTATTTATATATGTATATCACAATTTTATTTTTTATTTTAGAATTCATCTTAGAATTCTAGAGAGTAAAGAACCTGATCTCTGGGCAATATAAAGTCCCAATAAATTTTTACCATTACGACTTTTTCTCAATAAAAGTTTAGAGATGATCTTAACTTAAAAAATAAAAATAAAAAAATAAAAAACTAATGGACACAATCTGCATCACTTTCAGTATAAGATTTTGTTTGGTTGTTCTTTTGAAAACCTGTACGGAACAAGGAGCAATGTTATAAGACTTATATTTTGTATGTATTTAGGTATGAAATTTGTATAAAAAATTAAAAAAAAATACACCATAATCCAAACTTTAATTTTAATACATGTACACAAACTTTACTGAAAGAAATATATACTTGCTTTGATGAATTTTAATATTTAATCCAAACTCTAATTTCTAGCACATGCAACTTTCAAATTGGATTTTTGTACCATTAAAAAATATAATCAAATTGGGTGGAATAAAAAGTGAGAGTAGTTATTTTGAGTTATTTTATTATCAAGTTGATGTGTAGAGTACATTATGTACACTACTTAATTAGAAAGATTAAATTTTAAATTTTATCTTCTAAAATAATCTTACAATTTCAGTAACGTGAATTATGTGCTCTACACATCTATTTGAGAATAAAATTTTTCTATTATTTTTAGTAAATCCCAGTGTTACCCAGATAACTAACATAAAATGTGGGTGAATTAAATTATATTTAAAAAAATAACAATTATAAATCAAATATATAATATAAAATATAAATAAAATAAGAAGTATCAATAAATATAAAGAGTAAGGGTAAAAGAAAAGCAAACTCAGTATGTTAACAAGATTCGGCTCCACTGCCTACGTCCTAACCTCAAACTACCCATTTGAGGATCCTCAAATTCATTATTCAACCTCCTTTAGGTGGAGATAAAAACCTATTACACCTTTAAACAACACCACTATAAATGATATGTGTAAAACACCCTCTATACTTGCAATCACCTTACATGTGGTGATTCAACTATTTCTTATGTAGAACACTTTCTATACTCACAAGGATTATACACATCATTTTACTGATACAAGAGCTGATAGTGGGTAAGTTATCAGAAAACACTTCTCAATGAGTGAAATAAGAACAATACAACGCAAACTATATATCTCTCAAAATGAACAAGGTTTAAGACTTAATGCTTAGAGAAGAGAGAATGAAAACTTTGAATGGATGTTGTATGCTCTTGGTGTTGTAAATGTGAAATTTTCAAATGATCTATTTATAAACATATAAGACTTCATATTCAAATTTAAAAAGATTCACATGTCAAAGATAACATGACTCACTTTTTCAAAAAATTCAAATAAAAGTTTTTTTTTTCCATTTGTTAAAGACAATATCATTCACTTTTCAAAAATTTCAAATCTAATCTTTTTACTTTTTGCATATGAAAAAATAAGTACTTTTTACTTTTCAAAATTTTTAAACAAAATCATCTACCTTTTGTATAAGTCAAAAAGAGTATCAATCACTTTTTAAAATATTCAAATAAAACATGCACATATGAAAGATGACAATCAATCATCTTTAATATTTTTAAATTTTTCAAACAAAATCATCTACTTTTTGCATAAAACAAAAAGAGTATCAATCACTTTTAAAAATATTCAAATAAAACGTGCACATGTAGAAGATAACAATCAATTATCTTTATATTTTTAAAATTCAAACATTTAATCATGTCATGTACATGTGAAAGATGACAATCAATCATCTTTCAAAATTTTCAAATTTAATTTTCAAAATATTCATGCACATGTAGAAAATGTATTTTAATGCCTTATTATAAAATGTTAATTTTGAGTCTTAATCCTAATTTCAAATTTTAAAGAGATTTACAACATTACTCTATGACTTTAATGTGAATTTGTTCCCTTCTTGCTCGTGCTTGGTTCCTTGATGTGCTTGACTCTATTGTGTAGACAACTTGATTTTGAGACTCATTTATTCTTTGAATTCATTTATTATTATCAAAATTCATGTGTAGATATATAATTACACGAAACTTGAAACTTTGAAATTAATAATCTCTCACTTTTTTATGATGACAAATACTTAATAGAACATGAAATATGTATTAATACTTAAGCCCCCCGAGAATGGGCGTTAGTTTTTCAAGCAAAAGTATAAATATAATTCCAAACATATATAACAAGTTTAGCAATTCAGACAATATTAATATTCTAGTCTAAAATTTCTCACTTTTGGCATAATTAAAAATGATCCACAGTAAGTAAATGGATTGAAAAAAACGGTGTGTTAGTAGAAACTGTAAATAGTTGAAAAATTGGAGCCGCCCGTGACCCGATAAGTGTGGCTGAAGATTTTGAAAATCGCCTGATGTTGTTGAAAATGATATTATCATCCATTGGATACAAAAAAAAAAAAAAATCACATTACTCCTTGAATTGGATGATAGCTTGTCTCGTTCTTTATGCTATCTCTATAAAATCAGTTTTAAAGTTCATCAAATCCACATCTTATTCTCATCTCTATAACTCATCTGCATTCCTTCAACATTCTCGCTTTAAACTTACAATTCTTTTCTCAATGGCTCATTCTTCTAATATTTCTTTAGATTCAACCATGAGGTATTTTACACCTCAATCTCTTGTCTTTTCTGCAGCTACCATTGATATCTTGTTGCAACAAGAGAATAATAATTTTACTAATAATTCAGACTCCGATGTTATCTATGACTTAGTGAGTCTCGGGACTCCCTACTCCTTCTTTATAATTGCTTTTTTCCAGTGGCTACAAGCCAGAAACCATGAGGTTGAAAAGTTTAAAGAACAAATTATTGTACTTTAGCAAATTGTTTAAGAGTCTCACATAAGAGAATGAATCCTTAGGCAGAAGAATAAACAGTTGAAATCTCTATTAGATTCTTCATTCCGCTTGTTAGTTCCTATGGATAGAGATGTCATGATATTGTATAAAGAAAATGAATGTCTCAAACACGAGGCTAAAAACCTCAAATTTATGTAAAAGTATTTATAAAGATTCTCTTTCTATTTTTATTAACTCAGGTCTATCTTTTAAGAGATATTCATAGTATGCATCATGCATATTTCTCTTCTAATCATACATAATCTATCTTCTGGTAAAGGTTTTGTGAAAATATATACTAAATGATCGTGTGTTTATGAATTCTAGTACTATATTGCCTTTCTGCATAGGATCACCAAGAAAAATGATATCTTATTTCAATATGCTTAGTTCTAGAATGTTGTATTGAGTTCTTTGAAAGATTTACAGCACTTGTATGATCACATTTGATTGGAATGTGATTATACATGAGTTTAAAATCTTCAAGTTGTTGCTTTATGTAAAGCACTTGAGCACAATAACTACCCACAACAACATATTTTGCCTTAGCAATAGATAATGCAACAGAATTTTACTTTTTACTAAACTAGGAAACTAGCGCATGACTTAAAAAATAACATGCTCCACTAGTGCTTTTCGATCAATTTTGCAACCAATATAATCTGTATCTGTGTAACTGATTAGATCGAAATATGTGTGCTTAGGGTACCATAATCCTAAGTCAATTGTACTACTAAGATATCTAAGAATGCGCTTAACTGCAATTAAATGATATTTTTTTGGAAATGATTGAAAGCGTGTACATAAGCACTAACTAAACATAATATCTAGTCTACTGGTTGACAAATATAATAAGCTACCAATCATACCTCAATATACCTTCGAGTCAACTGCCTTACTGGTTTCATCTTTATCAAATTTAGTGGATGGACTCATTGGTGTTCCAATTTACTTAGCACATTCCATTCCAAACTTCTTGAGTAATTCATTAATATATTTTGATTGGTTGATGAATATTCTACTCTTTGCTTGCTTAATTTGCAATCCGAGAAGGAATGTAAGTTCTTCCATCATGCTCATTTCAAATTCTTCTTGCATAGTCTTAACAAAAACTTAACACATATTTTTATTAGTAGTACCGAATATTTTATCATCAACATAAATCTGAATCAAAAGAATATCATCATTTTCGTGTTTAAAGAAAAGAGTTGTGTCGTTTTTTCCTCTTGGAAAACCTTTTTCAATCAAGAAACCACTAAGTCTCTCGTACTAAACTCTAGGAGCTTGTTTGAGTTCATATAGTGCTTTTATGAGTTTAAAAACATGATTTGAAGATATATGATTTTTAATACCTGAAAGTTGCTCAACATATGCATCTTCATTTATAAAACCATTTAAGAAAGTACTTTTAACATCCATTTGAAAAAATTTGAAATCTTTATAACAAGTATATACAAGTGGCATTCGAACAGTTTCTAATCTTGCGACTGATGCATATATTTCATCATAATCGATTCATTCTTCTCGATTGAAACATTGGGTTACAAGTCAAGCCTTATTTCTAGTAATGATTTCGGACACTCATCTTTCTTATTTCTAAAAACTCATTTTGTTTCAATAATCGTATGATTTTTTGGTTTAGGAACAAGTGTCCAAACATCATTTCTTTCAAATTGATTCAACTCTTCTTACATAGTTAGAATCCAAGATCCATCAATAAGATGCACATGTGAAAGATGACAATTAATTATCTTTAATAATTTTAAAATTTAAATATTTAATCATGTCATGCACATATGAAATATGACAATCAATCATCTTTCAAAATTTTCAAATTTAATTTTCAAAATATGCATGCACATGTGAAAAATGTATTTTAATACTTTACAATAAAATATTAATTTTAGCCTTAATCCTAATTTCAAATTTTTAAGAAATTTACAATATTACTCTATGACTTTAATGTGAAGTTGTTTCCTTCTTGCTCATGCTTAGTTTCTTGATGTGCTTGACTCTATTGTGTAGATAACTTGAGTTTGAGACTATTTTATTCTTTAAATTCATTTGTTATCATCAAAATCCATCTGTAGATATAAAATTACACGAAACTTGAAACAATGGGTTCAACACCCAGTTTAGTAGATCAATCTCTTTCTCATCGACCTCTCTCTCACTCTCATCGATTTCTCTCCCTCATCCCATCAAGAGCTCTCTCTGATCGAGCTCTCTCTCCGAATTTACTCTTCTCAAGCTCTCTCTCTTTCTTCTCGAGCTTGGTTTTGGGTTGTTTGATTTTTCCTTTGTTTTTATCATCAAATTTTCTACTTGCAAAGGCAAAAAATACTTAGAATCTGGAGCCGATTTTTATCTTTTTACATTTAATTGATGAACTATGTTTTACACATGGGTAATAATACCCTTGCAGTTAATTCACTACTGGTTTCCTACTCATCTTACGTGGACTTCTTTTTATTTAGGGAAACGCTTTGCAGCGATCCATCCAAGATTGAGGCATTAACAGCCCTCCGATAACATTTTGCCACGTCAGTAATTTCACAAAAATTACAATAGACTCATCACACTAGATGATAAAACACATCTTCTCCTCATCCCTTTAAAAATCGATTTGTGCCCCATTCAGAAAACCTTCGCACACAGTAGTTCCTGTCGCCCATTGCCGCACGATACCATCATCAATCTCCCATCACCAATTTTGTCGCTCGTCGAACACGTTCGATGCACCAACCCTCCATATTCAAATAGTCATCTAAAAAAGCCTTAAATTACTAGAGAAGAGAAAAAGAAATTAAAATACATATGATGATGTTTGCATAAAATACACTTACTGCAATGTTGGGTATAAAATATACTTGCGATAAAACACAAGCAGAGAAGGACGTCGATCTTAGGCATATAAGAATTAGTCAGAAACATACATGTAGTACTTGATTTGGCCAATCACAGACATGCAGAGAAACAATTTTCTTGCACCGTAGGGGGCAGGCGGGGGGGAAGCTCACTGGAGAAAGACGATGCTCTGGAGAGGAGGCTTGCAGTGGAGAAGGTTGTGCATTGGTCTGGAGAAGAGGATGCCCTGGAGGAGATTTTCTTTCCGTGTGAGAGGGGGCGAATCGATTTGGAAATTTTAAATCTGATGTGCGGCTACATGAGAATTAATCTGGAATATCTACGTGTCACTCATATATTGGGGGCTGTTATTTGGGATATAGTGGACTGACCGGTTATTAGATTTTCTCTTTTATTTATTGTTTGTCATTTCCCTTGCCTTCTCTGAATGCTAGCCTCTCCGTCCCTTTAGTTTTGTGTCAGGTGATGTTACGTAGTGTCAGTCATGTCCCTCCCTCATCTTCAAGTTTCATTTTAGTTTGAAATTCAAAAGCAAAAAAACATCATACGGCTTTTCTCCTTCGCTCCCTCACGAACCACCCATACGACTTTTCTCCTCCACTCCTCCTCTCTGCATTTCTATATATAGCAGGGCCTACTGGCATGGTTTTATCAAATGAACCTTTGTTTGTTAGGTAAGTGGTAAGAATATTCTGTTATATGCTTGTACTGGGTAGAAAAAAAAATAAAAGATGTTATTTGTCTTGTAGTTTTTCCTTTGTCAAGTTATGGATGTAACTTCTAAAAAGTTTTGGATGTAATCAACAAGTTTACTTTTACAGTTTTAGTCTCAAGATGGCAGATGTTTATGGCTTAGAAAAGCTAGCAACATAGGAGTTGTGCAAGCACTACACCAAGGACTTTGGAATAGAGTGTTGTATTGGAAGGTTCCATAACATTTATGGTCCTTTTGAAACTTGGAGAGGCAAGCTCTTGATTTTAGTGGTAACCATAACATAGGCGTGAATTTCTTTTCTTGATTTTATCCCTTGGATATATCTTTGTACAGGTGGGAGGGAGAAAGCTCTACTTTTTGTAGAAAAACTCTCACCTCAACTGATAAGTTTGAGATGTGGGGAGATGGACTTCAGACCAGACCCTTCACCTTGATTGATGAACGTGTAGAAGGTGTACTTAGGTACACGCTTGGTGTTCTTGTAGCCCACATTCAGATTAATGGGATTATTCCTTTAACGTTGACATTCATTGTATTCCTCAGTCAATCTAGATGGAGGGTACATTAACAGTACTTGTAAATGAGGTGTTTTTCTTGAATATCACTAGTAATGGGGCGATGTATCTAAAGACAAAGCATATGTTTATCTTGTCAAGAGTGATTCTGATTATTTTTGTACAATGAGTTAGTTCTAAGCTGTAACAGCCTGCTAGAAATTCAATTGTGAAATTTCTATTAACTTTAGGAATCTCGTGAAAACCCCATAAGTTTTCACGAATCCATTAATCGTATAGATTTTTGTCTAACTACATAGTTAGTGTTATTATTTACTATGATATCAGAAGTGTATTTTTGATTATTGGAGATAGTTAGAAGTGTCAAAATGTATTATGGTTTGTGCCATTAGACTCAGAGGGTTATTTAAAGTCTTATGGCGCAATAACATTTTTTCATATTTTCAGACAAAACGTCTGTTCAAAACTGTAGATATTATTGGATAAAAAGAAATATCTTGAGTTAATTTTCATGAATATTATTGGGTAAAAATATTTTGAGTTGATTTTTATAGATATTATTAGATAAAAATATCTTAAGTTAATTTTTTGTAGATACTATTGGATAGAATATTATGAGATAATCTTTTATAGATATTTTGGGTAGGAGAAAACTACACTCAACTCTTAACTCCAGCCTCATCTCTTCCATATCTCATCCATAAGTATCTCCAGCCACCTCTCCCCACGAAATTATCTTCATTTACACTTTCCATTGAAAGAATATCAAACACTCTCTCTCGGACAGTTTTTAGAAGGTCTTTTGCACACCCATTTCGAAGCTTTTGTAAGTATTTTATCATAAAGTCTCTTTCATATAAGTTGTTCCTTTTTTAGTCTAGTTTATGTGGATATCTTATTTGTCCTATTTGAAGATCATTTGGTCAGTCAAATATTGTATAAACTATAGAAAGGTCATTCTGAGAGATAAACTGGAGAATATGTTATAGTTTGGAGTTTTTGACCAAGCTAATGGATAGATATTGGTCCGAAATTTTTATGGAGTATTTTTAACATGTGTATATGATTATTGGTTGAGGATTTTTGTATGATTAAAGGTTTTGATGAAAGATTTTCTTAGATTTAGAAACTTAGAAACTGGAAGAGGAAAAACAGTTTCTGTTTTGAGAAAGTTTAACTCTTTGGTGGTCTAAACCTATTCCAATGACTTTGATAATTTTATTGGAGGATCGTAAGCATCTTATATACACGTTATATTATTATTTTGAAAATATTTGATGTTAGTTTCAAAGATATGAAATTTTATGTAAATAGATATTCAGATAAGCCAAAGTGTGGATATTCTTGGCTAAATTTATGTTTTGATTAATTTCTAACCATGTGATCTTGAATTAGAAGCTTATATATATTTTAGGACATATTTTTAAACCATGTGATGGTTTGGTTTGAAAATCATATATTTATAAGTCATAGATCAAGAGATTTATCAAAACTAGTTGAGAAAAAAGTTTCTATTTTTGGACTAAGTGTAAAACCAAAAACTCTAAATGTTATTTTGTGATTTTGGTGATTTTAGTTTGATGATTTAAAGCATGGTTGATGTTAGGATGATATTATGAATATGTTAGAAGTAAGATTTGATTTTTAAAATTCTTGGAGATGTTTTGATTTAAGGTCAAAACTTGTGATTCAAGTGCTTGGATCTTTTTACAAAAATGTTTGGTGTTAATTATTAGCTTTTTCTAAATAGATGTTTTAAGTATGGTTTTGAACTTAGGATTGGAAGATGTTTGTTGCAAAATTTTGGTTTAAGCATGAGTTTGGAAATTGGAAGGAATTGCAACAAAAATGAAGGGAAATGGCCTATGGATGTTTCGGCCATAGTGTGTTCTTTATAGTTGTGTTTTGTTTTAAATTTTTCTGAGTTGATATTTAAGTTTAGGACAAAATTTACATGAGGAATGTAAATTTTGGAAACTTTTGGAATTAGTATGCAAAATCCTTAAGTTATGGGTAAAACGGTCATTTTCCCACATGTAGAGAGTAAAATGAAAATTTTACTCTTTAAGTTAGTATTTTCCATATTTCAAATTATTAGTGATTTATTTCTAACTTCTAGAATCACTAATTACAGTTCCTCGTGGTCGCACTTGAAGTTTTATAAGAAACGTGGAGATCGAGGTAAGTTTTTAACTTACTAGTAGTCTACTGTGTATGTGTGCTAAGTAAAGGAACTACAGTGTATGTATGTGTGTTATCATATATGTCATGCCATGCCAAGTTATCACGTAATTGTCTATTATACAGAATTTATTCTGTCGTCAATTTTTATCTGTTACATAATATATTCTGTCATGTATTACTGTACCTTACAAGTACGTCATGCTAAGTATGCCATCTATTACATGTATGTCAAGTCATGCAATATTCACTGTTGCAAGTATGTCATGTTAAATATGTTGTCTATTATATGTTATGCAATGTTACGAAATATTTCTATCTCAAGTTGGTCATGTATTTCAAGTTATATTCAAGTCACGTTATGTTACGTCAGGACTTCAGTCATTTCGTATTCCAGTCACGTTTCATCTTAATTACTTATGTATGGGGTCACAGCAATTGTGACGCATACACTACGTGAGACATAGCAATTGTGACACGTAGAATACATGAGGTCACAACAACTGTGGAGTATGTATTTAAGCAGTTAAAGAATAAGTTTCCGTAGAATACATGGGGCTACAACAACTGTGGAGTATGTATTTACACGTAGAATACATGGGGCCACAACAACTGTGGAGTATGTATTTTTCATGTTAAGTCAAGTTTGTGTAGAATACATGGGGCCACAACAACTGTGGAATATGTATTTACACGTAGAATACATGGGGCCACAACAACTGTGGAGTATGTATTTACACGTAGAATACATGGGGCCACAACAACTGTGGAGTATGTATTTTTCATGTTAAGTCAAGTTTCAGATCAAGTTCATGTCAAGTCAAGTTCAGTTCATGTTTCAATTTAAGTTATGTCAATTATGCTATGTTATACGCAAAGTTATGCTTTAATTACTTATGAATTTGATTATGCATTTATACTTTTACTGTCATGCATGCATCATTAGCTTGTGTGGAAGTTTTTTGTTAACTTACTGAGATATGTAATCAAATCTCACTTTGGTAGTCCTAACTATCATTCCCCCTGAATGGTAGATCTTGTTACAGGACCTGAAGGAGAATCAGGAGCTGATCAACTAGACACAGTTGACTAAGCGACGGTGCGACGTCAATGTTAATATAGTAGTTAACGTAAATTACTACTTGTACAATGGAGTTGCATTTTTAGTACTTTTTGGATCATAACCATTTTGGACTAGTGTTGTGATCTATTCAATGGGTCTTTATGTATGAAGTATGTTTTAAGCATATGAGATATTTTCAATTTGGTGCATAGTATTGCTAAAGAAAAAAATTATCCGCTGCGAATATTGCATAATGTTAGATGCATGTTAGGAAGATTGCATCTTATATGTTATGAACGAGGGCAGGTAACCTTGTGTTGCATGTCTCGACGCTTCAAATGTCCGTCCGATCCCAAACGGAATTTAGGGGCGTCACATAAGCTACCTATGAAATTGAGATGTTGAATGTATTTGAGACAAAACTACTCCAACATTTATTTACTTGTATTTGAGATGTTGAATGCTGTAATTCCATATTTGGCTCAAAAAATATCTATAGAATTTTTTTTCCATTTTGATGCTACACAAGTTTTGCTCAACTCCCTTTTCCCATGCATTTTTTCCATACCAATCTAGTAAAGGCACGTATCAATCTGAAAACCAGACATAAAGAGTATCATTTCCTAATCAATTTGGTTCAAACATCATATACATTTTTTTGTCAGGTTAGAGTCCACACATACATACCAAACATAAAATTTAGTTAGATTAGAACACAATAGCATATACAATATTTTCAACAAAAAACCACCAAAATCTTCAAGATGGTTCAGGGTAGTTAAATTAAGTACCACTCACATTAATACAACTAAGAAAAACATTCATGACAATATAAATGCAACCCTATATCTACACGAGAACTTGATTTTGCATGCTTCATTCTTAATTTCTACTTGATGTCGGGTAGCTTCAATTTCTATTGATGACCTGAAGTTAGACGCCACTTGCTGAACTGGTAAAACATTTTGAGTAGTATTTGCCAGCAACTGTTCATTTATTTCTTGGAGATGTTTTATAATAGCCACACCATATTTAGAAATTTCAGGATCTACCTAACTAAAAAACTTGCATGACCAGCCATGCTGCAAAACAAAACAACGTTTAAAATGATGAATTACTAGAGTTTAAAATGATGAAAAACTGTACCCAGTTCATGACACTGATACCCAACATCTATCATGCCAAGCATCCTCTGATAGCTAGAATTAACAATTTGAGAGAAGGGAATGAAAAATAAAAGGAAGAAAGCAGCTACATGATTTAACTCCCCTCAATCAATGATGAATTACCAGAGTTTAAAATTAGTAATCTAAGAGAGAAGCACCAGAAGTAGTAAAACCCCTAATTGTGTTACCATAACCAAGCGCAATTCCTTTCTTTCCAATTGGCTGCAAAATTATCGCCAACAAAGTGAGGCTGGTATAAGTTTTTCTTTGAAAGGAACTTTTTTAAAACCTTGCACTTGCCAAGAAAATTCAACTTCAGTCCATGCATGATATATGTGTATTTGAAGGTAGAAATGATAGCTTAGACTTCCCAAGATAAAGAGATAGGTTGGTCAGGTAGCTCTCTGTAAAATCAAGTAAAATAGATGGTTTCAAAATGATTTGTTTTGGTAGAGAACTTCCAGAGTTTATGACACATTCAAATACTTGAAACCTCCAATAAGACGTTCCTTCAAATAACTTACAAGCTCCAAATCTCATAAGATTATGCTAGAGTTATCCTTGTATTAGTTTGTTGGTATCCACAGCCATAACGTCACCATCACCAATAAAAGACTTAGCTGTGAAACCAACTTGAAGGATACAATTTCTATCATAAACAATAACTAGTGTCCTACAGCATGACACGTTTGATAGAGATTCCCACACCTTGAGAAAAAAAAATGAAAATTAAAAATTAAGCAGACTTAATAGTTTCTATACGTACCAGTTCCAACAAAGGTTTCTTCCCCTCTCTCCTTGACAACTAAAAGCATCCCCATCCGGTTCTATATATTAGATTTATCCTTATATTTTAAGGAATATTTTAAGGTTTTGGCCAAAAACTCATCCACATCCCAATACCCATTTTATGGAAATGTTTTACGGTCTATACAGAAGTTTCCCATATATGGGGAACGACTATACATCCCCATCATTCCAAAGCCCCAGCGAAATCCCCTTCCATCCCACGTTTTATTCTCTCTTGCTAGGGTAAACCATTGACCCCTCTCTCGCAACGCTCCACCATAGATTGCAGGTCTCTAACGGCAATTCCTGTAAGTGAAAATCTCCATCGTTACTTTCTCTCTTTACACATATGAATTCTTTTTTTTTCCTTTCTCTCTCCTTTGATATTTCTCTCTGCCCTCAACTCTGTGAGAAATCTTTGCCAGAGTACTCACTCTCTCTGCGTCGGCTCTCTCTTTGGGTACGAATTTCTTTGGGGATTGCATCTTCACTGAGACCGTTTAGCTACCGAGAAACTTGAGATGCTTTCTCATGGATTTTTGTTTTTTTTTAAATTTGTCTCTCATGGTTTACCATTTTTCTTTATTGATCCATTCATTGAGTGGGAAGAGAAAAGAGAGGGTTGCGATTGTGGCTTTTTTAACTTCCTGGTGTGTTGGGTTTTTGGTTTTGAGGATAATTTGGTGGAGTTTGTGGTTACAGAATGGATTTTGAGTTCTTTTATAGTTTTTGGCTGTGTTGGGTGTTATAGTGCAAGTCCAAATTCTAGTAATTCCAGATTCTTCATTGACAATTTTCTTTGGTAGCAAATTTTAGTGTTGATGTGGTTCTTGGCTGTATATAATTGAGAAGATGGATTATTTATTAACTTTCCATTGATGATGTCAGGGAGAGCCTTATTTAAGGACCCACTCTCAATGAAATGGAGCCATGGTCTTCACTAGTAAGCTCTGTAATTTGTATACTTGATTAGGAGAAATGTAGGACTTTTGACTCTTGTTGGTTAATCCCAATTACAAATTGTTTTTTTTTACAAGATAATCACCGAACTTTATTTGACTCAACATTATAAATTATGTTTCAATTCACATTTGTTGCAATTTTGTTCTCAATATTATGCCTGATATTCTTTAATTAAGCTGTTAATTCTTAGGTTTGTCATTTTCAATATTTCTATTTCCTTTAAATCTACCAAACAAGTATGCATTTTTCAATTTTTGGCCAACTACTTCCTGCATCAATCTCAAGAAAAGTTGGTTTAGTTGAGTGCAATTCATTGGATATTTTGTTTACTGGCCATGGTGCTTATGGTAACTCTTGGATTATAGTTAGTTGTTTAAAAATGGGTGGTTTTTAGTTGCCATTAAATGTGCGAGCTTTCAGTTCTTTTTGCCATTGTAGTTTTCTTAGTTGGTACTGGAAAGGAAACTGGATTCCATCCTCTTCCCTGTATTCTGTAGACTCTTGTCATTTTCTCTTTTGCTCTTGTTTGTTACTAAGAACTTGTGTTTGGAAAATTAGTTATTGAGCTTTTCAACTCCTATTGGGAATATAATTAGCAAGTGGAGTTTCCCTCCACACAACTCTATATTATAATAGTTGGTATGGCCTTTTTGCAAATATAAATATCTCTCTCACATGGCATGATTTTAGGTTTATATCTCTCAAACTACTTATCAAAAAAAAAAAAAAAAGGTTTATATCTCTCAAACTACCATTCCAATCTCACTTATACATATGAACTACTACTTAGTGTAAATTGGACCCTAATTTGAAGTTTAATGTTTGATACCATGCTCATTTTCTCCACCAAATGAGTAATTAAAGCTCCTAGAGATATCTAGGCAAGCTAATCTGTTGGTTGATAAACAATAGATTGGATAGAAGCTACAATTTGAGAGGAATTAATGCTATTTGATATGCAAATGTAAAAAATAAAATAAAATTTTGGAAATGGACTATGTATTAGACGACTTTTGATCAACTAAAGTTTTATCATAATTTCCAAAGTTTGGCTTCAAGTAAACTCAAAACATGCTTCAAAGAGCTGGCTTTGCATATCCTTTTCACTTATCCTTCCACTTTTATAGATTTGTATTATTTAATCCTTGATAGATCTGCTGCTAAGTCCACATGATAACCTTTCAATTTCCAACTAGAGCTATAAGAAGCTACATAAAGATATTACACAGTTCATGACATACAAACCTTTATGTAACTGTTCTTATCAACAATGATTTTGTGTGACAATAAATTTCTTTACAACTACTTACTAGAGCTTTAAATTTTTTTGTTTGTTACTAAGATTTGAATGGGTTAATTCTTTATTGACTTTCCATTTCATGCTTTATCTTTTTATTTCAATCAATGAATATTAGTACTACCGAGTTGGAAATTTTCATATTTCATGAAATATTTTTATTAACTCTTGTTGGAAATGCAAGAATGGTTTGATAAATAAGTAATTTATTTTAAAAAAAAAACTTTATGGTGATGATTCTCTTGTGTGTTTTTTTTTTTTTTTTTTGTCTTCTATATTCATTCTTGATGTTCTCACATTTTGTCTGTTTGTGCAACAAGGAGAAGAATTCATACTAGCTGACTATGTTATATATTCATACGTAAACTCGCATTTTCCACACTCTTCTTTGTACTCCAGTTGCCTTCCACTTCATATATTTCTTGGGCTGTTATTCATTGACTTCATATTTGAGTTTTGGTTGCTTTTATCAGGATAATAATTTTATTTATTCACGTGTATAAATGAATGGTTTTTTTAATGGTATGCCAATAACATGCTCATTTTCTATAGGGGTGTAAAAAAAAACCGGCAAACCGGAAAATCGGCCCGGACCAAACCGGACCGGACTGGTTGTGCCGGTTTTGGAACGGTTCGGTCCGGAACCGGTTTTCATAAATGAAAAACTGGCCGGAACCGGTCCGGTTTCGATTTCGGTTAGTTTTGGACCGGACCGAACCGGACCGGACCGGTACTATTTATATATTAATATTATATATAATATATAATATATTTTATATTATATATAATTTTTAATCACATAAAAAATAATCACATATATACTAATACTAATATTCTAATATAGATTATAGTTAATACTCATACTAATATAGTTATACTAAATTATCAAAAGTAATACTAACATATAGTTATACTAATAGTCTAATATTAATACTATTATATTGTCTAATATATTATATAGCTATAACTAATACTAATATATATATACTAATACTAATCGTCTAATATAGGATTATAGCAGATTTTTTTTTTTACACTAAATTTCTTATTTTGGTTTTTGTTTTATAGCAGTTTTTTATATAGCGAATTTTGTTTATATAACAGATTTTTTTTATAAAGCAGATTTTTTATATCAGAATTTTTTACATAACAGATTTTTTTTTTTATAAACCAGATTTTTGATAGCAGAATTTTTTTACATAGCAGAATTTTTTTTGCAAAGCAGATTTTTGTAAATGATAAACAGAATTTTTTAAATCAGTTTTTTCTTTTAAACAGAATTTTTATAAAAAATTTATATTTTATTAAAACCGGACCAAACCGGACCGGAAACCGGTAAAATCGGAATACCGGTTTAGGAAGAAAATCGGTGCGTAATCCGTTTTGAAAAATGCAAAATCGGTACCTACCGGTTCAGTCCTAGATTTTGTACAAAACCGGACCAAACCGGACCCGTTACACCCCTAATTTTCTATATGCTTAGTATTGGAATATCGCAGCTGTCCTGGTAATATCATTGCTTTTTTACAGTTCATTTGATATACTAATTTTTTATTTGATGTTGGGTCATTTGCAGTGTTGCATATTTCTCAGGGGAGGGGGCTGTTATTAGGCTGTGATGATGGTATTATAGTGCGGGTTAAGTCACAATTGTTAATGGGGCCCCATCGATATGTCGAGATAATCCTCACCCGGATGACCATATTGCAGTTTGTGGTACTTTCCACAAAAGGCAATTGAGGTTTGGGTGAGGTTTTGTAACCATTCGATGTTGGGCTTCTTACTTACGCATGCTGTTAATATTTACACCATTCTGAACCTTTTTATTTATTAATATATTCGATATATTAATAAATCAGATGTGGATGCTCTTATTTAGCATTATTGTGATTTTCATGCTATTTGGTTGTTGTTTTATATTATGTTGTGATAGAGAAATAATGTGTAAACTAAACCCCTTTGGCTGTAATGATGACAACCACATGTGGGGGGATACGGAGAATTTATGGTCATTTCCTCAATGACTAGGTAACCTGAACGGCCAACAAGTACTGGCAACCAGTTGTTGTAGCCATGAGTGGATAGCCAAATTTCCAATATGTCACCAACCGGTTTCTGAGTCAACAATCCCGATTAAGCCCCAAACTTCAAAGTGACATGTCTAACAATTCAATGCTTTTTTAGATATGGATTCATAAGACCCTGGACATATGTACTTCACCAACCTCCTTAGTCAAGATCTTTAACTCGACTCCACTTACGGCGGGTAAAGTGAAACATCTCCTATGACCCTTGATAACTCTCCACCCCTACCCCCTAACGAGCCTATAGGCGTTAGGAAATCAATCAAGAGTGCGAACTTCACCCTCAAATAAGATAAGTTAATTGTCTCCGCATGGCTAAATTGTAGCGATACTGTTCATGGAACAGATCAAAGACACTTCCAACTTTGAGAAAAAAATATTTGAGTGCTTCCAGCAATTTAAAGAAATCACAAATGAGCAAACAATAAAGTTTTTAATACATCAGTAGTCGGTTATTCAAAATGCCACAAGCAAATTTTGTATGAAACTAACCCAAGTTGAAATGTTGAATCAAAGTGGCATGACTGAGCAAGACAAGGTAGAATTTCCATACTCTTACTTGTTTTACGAAAAATTTACTTTTTCCTACATTGGTTTAACATGAATTTTTTTGTTGTTTACATGCAAGTTTGACGAGGCTAAAATTATGTACCAATCACTAGAAAAACACCCCTTCCAGTTCAAGCATTGTTGACACCTGTTGAACGACCAACCTAAGTGGATTTGGTGCGTCACAAAGGAGGATCCAAAGCGAAGGAAGACGATGTCCCTGTCCTCAACCCCAACTCGATGTTCTGGCTCGACGGTTGATTCAGTTTTTGATTTTGAGGTAGATAATGTGATGGAGGATGAAGTTATCGAATTGGACCGACCAATGGGTAGGAAACCTAAGAAAGGAAAACAAAAGGCCCAAGACAGGCAAGCAGAGTTAAATTTCCAACTCAGGAAAATGAAGTATACTCTTTTAGATGAGTCACGCGCTCAGGAGAAATAATTTTATCACTTTAAGGCTAAAAAGATAGAGTATGACAAAAAGAAAGAGGGAAAAGAATTACATTTTGAGGATGAATGAATGAGGTTTGAGGCCAAGAATATAATAATTGATCATAAAAAAGAGTTAAATAAAATCTGTCAAGAGGATGAAAGACTGAGGTTAGAGGCGCAGAAAGTAGAGCTCGTGAAGAAAGAAGCAGATCAACGCATTATAATGATGAATGTGAGTGCCATGCCAGAAATGCAACAGTTCTATTTCTAGCAACTACAAAGGAAAATTATGGCGAGACGTGAAAGTAGCCCAGATTTGGATTGATTTCTATTTTTGTAAATAGTTTATTTATTTATTTAATATGTTTCGAACAATGATAGATGAGTATATGGATTCACTAAACCTTTGTATTTCAATGCTTTGTGGTGTAAATTGATATTTTTAAGCAAGGAAATAGCCCATATGAATTTCAAAAATAATTACAAATTACCTCTAATATGGTTGCTATTAACATGAAGGAAATACGAAATAAAATTTGATTACCATTAATCTAGTCACTACTAACATAAATGACATACAAATGCAACAGAGAAAAAAAAAAACATAATCACTACTAACATGAAGGAAATACAAATGAATTGGAGATTAAATCAAATATAGTCACTGCTAACATAAAGGAAATACCATACTAATGCGACATGCCTAATGTTGGGAATATAAAAGCCATTGATGTTCAATTAGATCTACTTAAAACTGATGATGTGTCGAGTTGTCTCTAATATGATGATGACGCTGGATGAAGTCCGTAAGCTTGGTTGTATGATTGCATGAGAGTTCCGGGAATTCATCATTAAGTTGATCATACTCAATGTTCGAATCCTCACTATCATCACGCTATCTTTAATGATCATATTATATAAAATAACACATGCTTTCATTATATTTGTTAGTTCTTTCACTTTGAACATTCAGGAAGGTCCACGAATGATAGCAAATCTTTTCTTGCGGATTCTTGTACTTTCACAAAATTTTTCTTCTTATTCCCTCGTGGTGATGGAATCGTCTTCACAAAAGTTCACCACTTGGGATAAATATCGTCCACAAGGTAATGCGTATGTATTCGTCTATAACTCTCCAGTAACCACATATGTTAGCATTCTAAGTACTGCGGTTATCTTTTACATAACAGATAAACTGAGTCTTTTAACATTATTTTTTCTCTGGTTGAAGTACGACTCGTAAGACTCTATCTCATTTAGAATACGAAGAAATAGAGGACGGCTCATCTGAAATCTCATTCGAAATAGATTCGACGGATATATTGGATTTTCTGAGAAATAATTGCGAAATAGGTGCTCGTGCCCCTGAATATGATCATGCCGAATAAACTTATAATGTTGGTGATTGCTACGATGCCTCGATGACTGTCCATCGACGTCGTCATTAATCCCAATATCGCTATCATTTTCAGAAAATACGTATGTCAACAATTTGCGAAAGAAAGTACAAACCATTTGATCAAGGGAGTGGGAGATCATGATAGACTATTGAATTTTGGTTCTATAGATCAAATGAGACTTGAGTTTGTAAGAATATGAATGCTAACAATATGCATATTTATAGAGGAAAAAGTTATCGTTACATATATGATAAAAAATATTACCGTTTGAGAGAAGACAAAAAAAATTACCGTTTAAGAAAAGACAAAAAATGTTACCATTGGAGAAATGATAAAAAATATTACCATTACAGAAATGACAAAAAAATTTATCATCAATACGTGACTAGGTATTACGATTAGAGAAGCTGATAAATAGTACTAAATAAAAAAAATTGTGTATCACATTAGAAAATGCACATATTAAAAAAAAATTACTATTTTTATAATACGAATTTCAGTTTGAAAAATAATATTGTATCTGAAAGTCAAAATCGTATAAATATTTAGTATAAAGTAAAATTTGAAAAGAAAATAATAAGACAAAAGAGTTAGTAGTTAAGATTGTAAATGGAAGAGAGAAAAAAAAGTAATAAAAAAGAATAAATAAATATTATTTAATAGAATAAAAATAGGGACGGTAAATACGATGCAGGAGATTTTTAGAAAATGAATAAAATTTAGAGATAAATTTGAAGGAATGTGATTTTGAGTTAAATTATAGAGAACTTTATAAAAAACTGGATGTGGATGCTCTAACACGGCATAACTATTCTGTATATTTGCAAAATGATATTTAGATTAACTTCCAATTTAATAAACAATTCTACCATTGTTTTAAAGAAATAGGAATTGGGGCTAGTGGCTCTGGACGACAACGTAAAATTGAGACATCCATTTTATATTTTGAACTCACTTGAACCAAACTCCATCTTTTGAAACTTAGCTTTGTAGAGATTACATTATCTCTCTATATGCATCATCTGACATAAAAAGAGAGGCTCTCGTTATTTTGTAACACTAAAAAGGTTATGAATCTTGCAAGAAAGTACAAAACCAGCTGAGCTAACAAAATAAAACAGTTGCATAGAGAATAACGATCATTGTGAATAGCGTATGAAAAGCAATATAATGTGCATTACCACATTAATTCAGAAACTACAGAATCATGGAAATGAGGGCATATTCTCCGGCATTTAACTCTTTCAGGACTAACCTAAATGGGTATAGGGGATGGGTATCTCACCTTCAACGACGCCGTTATTCCCACGGCGGGAGAGGAGGCTCGACTTAGGGTATCGTTTGGCCTACTTGGTTCACGGGAGCGAAGGAGAACGTTGTTCCCATGACGGGAGAGAAGGCGGGCTCTGGGTATCGGCCTAGTTGTTTTGCGATGGAAGGAGCGAAGGAGAACATTGTTTCCATGGTATGAGAGGAGGAGCGGAGGAGAAAAGATGTCATAATCTTGCGGAGGAGAAAAGCCGTTTGGGTGGTTTGCGATGGAGTGAAGGAGAAAAGTCGTCTAATGTTTTTTTTGCTTTTGAATTTCAAACTCAAAATGAAACTTGAAGATAACGAAGGGACACAAGTTAATTGACACAAAACAGGAGGAGGGAGAGGTTGGCATTCGGAGAAGGCGGGAGAAATGAAAAAAAAAAAGAGTCCACGTAGGACGGGTGATAAATCAGCAGTGAACTAAATATCATTACCCACAACTACATCATATTCAATTTCCAAGCCTTTGGAACAAGGTCTGGAGCTGTCAAGCGAAGTGTTCTCGGAGAGTGTTTGGATTGCGCAGTATTTTTATTTTTTTGCCATTTAAGGTATTGAAATATCGTACGGGTGTAAGTAGATTTGGGCTGCGAACGGGGACACAGGTCCAATCACAGTAAGTATTTTGCAAGTGCAATGATTAGAAAATGAGTTAAACAATACACAATAAAAGATACCGTTCTTGAGTACATGGTTATTTCTTTACCCTAATGATTGAAGCCCACCAGCCCACACCTAATTTGGATAAATTTCATCCCACTCTATGGGCCATATAAGAATTTTATAGGAGGAGGAGAATTAGAAATTTGGGCCTTCAAAAACCTTTTCCCCCAAAAATTTCGTAGGGTGATGGGCCCTCTAACCCCTAACGGCATTGGGCACTTCATAAAATCCAATTTTTTTTTTTCCATTTTAGGCCCAAAGAATCTTACCGTTACGATATAAAGAGACAACAAATATTTTTGATATTTAGGCCGGATAATGATAGATTTATTATCTTCTTATAATTTTTTTCTTATTTATTTTATTTTTTTAATTTTTATTATTTTTAATAGTTAAAAAAGTAACTATTAGTGAAATTATATATATATTTTTTAAATTTTTTCTTAATGATTAAGGTTGTTAAAAAAATACTTAAAAGAAAATACTAAAAAAATAAAAATTTCAAATACATTAAGAGTGATAAATAGATGGTAATAGATTAGTAAGTTTATCATTACCCATTTAGGCCTGTTACAATCTCTTGAATAGTTCACTCTTATCTTTGTCGTATTAAGAAAGAGTAATGTTAGAAATAAATTTCAAACAGATAAATTTTATACAAGGACTTTTGTAAAAAGTAAGTTTCACTAATAAAAAATATTTCTTTTTACACTTTTTTAAAGGTGAAATCCACTTTTAACAAAAGCTTGCAAGAGACTTATCCATTTAGGGCTTGTTCAAATAATGTCTCATTTAGAAATAAAGTGACTAATTGATTAGGTTGTAACATAAAAGCTAAGGAAGCCTTTTGCATGTTTCCTACATACATAATGAGCCTATTAATTTAGGATATAATTACTAAATATTCTTCATTTTTGAAGTTGTAATTCTCGTTGTACATTTTAAATAAAGATGATTTATGATCCTTCTTTTAACTTTGAAGCATCCAACTCGATCAAAGTAGTACTCATGCTTCCTCATGAACAGAGTATTAATTTTACATTCTTAGACAAGATCATCAAGTTAATTCAGATCACTTTCAACTTTCTACGAAGAAGTTCATGTATGTGTGTATAGCATGCATATCTACACTATTATAGATATATAAATAATGTTAGATATAGTTATAGAGTATGTATATCTATCACATTTCTTTTGAAACTATTAAAATAAATTTTTTTATATAAATTCTAGATTTTTTCATTTTTTTCAAATGGAGTACTCGGGACTTCATGCACACTCTAAAACTATATGTATATATCAAGTGGAAAGGTAATACCGTTCTTTTCTTCTCAAATTAACTTTGTTAATGATCAGATTCATGCTATTGGAGAGGGAATTTATAATTCCCTCATGTACTTGAATTTGAGTTGCAAACATCTTGTAGGTTTCATGGCCTTGAACTACTATTTAGTTAATATATATGTTGGTAGATTTGTATATATAATATTGTTGCAATGAATGTTGGTAGATTTATATATCAGATGGTGGTTATTTACGTATAAAAGGTCATTATGGAAGTCAATTTTGGTACACTTTATTTTGAGGTTTTGATCTTCAGCAGATATTTGGATTCTCTGTTAGGATATATGTGAGTTTAACAGGTTGCATTTCTACTAGTTGTCATTGGTGAAAACAAACTGTTATATAGTGTCTGGTTGGTGAGGAAACAAGTTTTATCACAATATGCCACAAGCGTGTCACCAACAAATTTGGTGAAAAAAGGTTTTTTCTCACATAATCTCCACTTGTTTCGACCAATGACCCTCATGGAATTGACTAATGGCCACCACACCAAATCATTAGCATAAAAGTTATTGTTAACACGATGGATATCAACCATTTCTTTTGTCACGACCACAATACATGAATAAAGGAGTTTGGCTACGATAAGGTATCACGGGAAATATGTATTTCCAATAATACAAATTGGTGCATAGTAAGTTTGTTTGACAAATATAGAGCTCAATAAAACTCAATTGTCACCCAACGTAATCATCCCAAAAGTAACATTAGTCACGACTTAGGAAGTGGGGAAAAACTTTATACCATCAAATGTGCGACAAAATGTTTCTTGGCTTCGGACTGTTGGCTATATTTGTCACCACAAAAGTCTAATTGGCAACGAAATTTGTCACGGAGGAAAATAGATATTGTCACAATAATTAGTCATGGGAAAAAGTGTATTTTTCTCGCCAAATAATATCTTGATAGATAAATTATTATTACTCATAAATTATATCACCGACAAAATTAGTGAAAAAAAGTTTTTTATCACATAGTTTCGAATGACCCTCACGGAAAAAGCCAGTACCGTTTGTTGTAGTGTTCGCCAATATTTTATCTTATTACACTATTTCAAAAGAATTTTGAAGGAAATTTCGACCGATTGCTTATATCCAGGCAAAATCTCTCTCTCTCTCTCTCTCTAGATCAGGCCTTAGGAACTTCTAATTGTCGGTGGTCATCAAGACAAAAAAGTAAAGAGTCTCACGCGCAAACCTGCACATAAAGCTACCACAATTAATAAAGTCCAATGTCCATGGTTTCACAGAAATGGACTTTTCTTTTGGTTGAGTTTAAGTAAACAAATGAAAAACCATTACGAATTATTGGGACGAATCAGCTACATCATCATCATCATCATCCTCATCTTGATCAATTCTTTACTCGTATGTACCCACGATCGATGGAGTTAAGGTCTTTAATAAACAGCAGTAGACCAGTTCCTCGATTTTCGTGCATCTTCCAGAGGGAGGCCGGAGGTCTTTGCCGTGTGTGGATTTGTAATGAATCGGTAATCCACCAACCTATATATCACCAGGCAGCCAGCCACTCAAAACTTAATTTATTTAAGGAGAAAGCGACAAAATTTAATCCAAATTTCTCTTACATTAATTAATTAATTAATTAAGAAGCTATATATATAAATATATATAATCGAGTTCATGATGATCTTTTAATTTGGCTGTCGCAGCTTCCTTCAACGACAGTAATGCCATTTGCCATTAATTAAGTTGACCACGCAAGGAACATATATATATATATATATATATAATATGGCCTATCCGTCCAACTAATAAATTTTTCTTTAATGTTTTCCGTCTCTATCCCAAGATCTGAATATTACTAATATATATATTTTGATATTCAAACAGAGTTTCTTATATAGAATTAACCAATTATATATATATTAATTCAGGTATCCACATCTTGAGATCATGTGTAGTCATGATGAAATGCTTGCACGGATCAGTGATCAAAATAGAAAAATGTAATAAAAATGTCGATACAGATCATCATCATCATCATCAGTAGTAGATCACCTCACAGAATAATTAACTAATTAAGTGGTTCACCACTTCTGAATTATATATATCTATATAAATATATATATATATACGTATATGTATGATTGTATATATTCATAGACGATACCTTTTTCCTCACATTGACCAATTAGGCTACATACATATATGATCGATGGACCCACTTTCCAAATTATTACTAGTTTCTTCTTTTTTTATATATAATTAATGTATACAAGGTTAATTTTGAACAGTCTGAGGATCGGAGGCTGTTTTCTTATTATTAGAAGGACGATGCTACGTCTACATAGAAACGTCACCGAAAAGGTAAAACAATTTTTTTTTTCATTTTTTATATGTATTTTTTTAATATATTTAAATATTTTTTAAAAATAAACAAAAATCATAACATCATTTAAAAACAATTTTTTAATCACTAATTAAAAAAACATATATTAAAAAAAATAAAAAGTACAATCGTGATCACCTTCTATGAATAAAGCATTATCCTTATTAGAAACTACTGCTGGCTAAAGCCGCGTGCTAGCTACCAGGTTTTTTGTCTTCGATCGATCGGAAGCAGCACGCTAGCATGCATGCATGTATGGAATTTAGCAAAAGTCATTAGAAACTTCTGATCACTCAGACAATATTAATTCAAACCCTCAAAATTTATTACAATTAATGACAATGCAGCTAGCAACCCGCGTTGAACAGGATCCCTCTACGTAACTAATCATTCAGATTTTCCTGTATATATATTAATATAATATATATATTTACATAAATGATGGCCGGACATGATCAACTAATTGTAACGAAGTTTATGCTGAATATGCATCGATCTTTGCATATATATTTAATAAAAAAAACTTTTGGAATCATTTCAACTAATTAATTTGAACCTCATTGTTCGAAGTTCAAACATTGATCACATAAATTATAACTATATATATATATCCTAAAGTCCATGAATTAGTTGAAGTATTGAAATCAACTATTTACTTTGATATTAATATTGCACATGGTGCATTTACCATATATATATGGTTATAAATTATTAAATCGGAAATAGCTAGCTAGCTAGAAATTAATACATGCATGATGATCAACAACTTTTCTTCATTGCCAAGGCAACTTAATTAGGCGCAAGTGACCAGCTCATGCATCCATTCTTAATTGTCAACGGCTACCTAACGAATAACGACCAGGACAACTCCAAAACGTATCTTCTCAGTTCGGAACAAGCTGCGAATAATTCTTTAGATTAATCGAGGATAACGAACTTGGGGACGACGCAATTTTCAAATTCGTATAACTTGCTAATACTTAGGTTGCGTTTGGATGTTGAAATGAGTTAAATTTTTTATGAATAATAATAAATTGAGATGGTGAAATGAATTTTATGAAAGCTACCTAATATGTGTTTGTAAGTTAATATGAGTTTAGATATATTTCTAAGAAGTTGAAAAATATTATGGGTCTCGTTCGTAAAAATGTGTTGATTTGAAAAATATCGTAATTTCTACATGTAAAGAGAAACTGAGCTTAATAAAATTTAATAATTTGTGAATTATATATTTAAATATTAGACTATTTTTAAATTTTAACTCAACTCAGATAAACTCAATTCAAATTTAAATTGAATTGGTCAGATATTCCAGACGGAGCAATCTCCAAATATATTCTCCATCTATGTTTAATATACGTACAAACGATCGATCGACGAAACGTGCCTCCTTCTCTTCTTTTTTTAAAAAATGGTCAAAGCCAGAATTCATTTTGCTATTGGCCGGTGGGCGAAGATTATATAGATATATATCAGATCAGCTTGCCAGCTCCAATTAATTGACAGAATGCAAAGATAGACAATATAATGAAACAAAAGATCATGAGAATGCTAAGGTTATAAATAATTAAGTTGAACTCTTTCTTTTATTTCAAAAAAAAAAAAAAAAAGTTGAACTCTTTCTTTCCACTTAAATTTTTTAGACAAATAATAATCTTACAGAAAATGATCAGTACTGTATAATTAATATATTTTATTTTATAATTGATCGTACGTATAATACTCCGGAGTTGCATCATGTCACTTATCGACCTTTTATTTTTCGTTGTATTTCTATTTGAAATAGGTAGGAAGAAAATCAATCGTTATCTCTACAGTACTTCAAGAGTCGATTTTCAACTCCCGGCCATCAAATCAAATAATTATTGCACATACAATAAAATGGGGAATCGTACACATCTTAATTTGTGTGTGGAGTAATCTTTCCTTTTTATTTTTATTATTATTATATTTGTTTATATATCAATTATGGGGATATTCAAACATTGTAAATGATCAACCAGTATAGATCAGTTAACATGATGGGAGTTGTCAACGGACATCGTATTCAATATACAAGCATGGTCCATTGCCACAGAAATATAATTCATAATTTCCCTAGCCCTCAAAAAATTTTGAGTTACTGATCACTTATTATTAGCCTAAATAATTTTAAAAAGCAATAATCCTAGCTAGCTAATTAATAATTTGTTGATGCTGGATGCCTGAAAGAATTAATACATGAGGGAAAGGACTTTAAGATATGCAAATTGATTAGGCCTAGTTTGGATTAAGAAGACGTTTCATCATTATAATTTTTGTAAATTTTTATATAAAATATAATAAATAATTTAATTTTTTTAAATTCTAAAATAATAATAATATTAAAAAATTTATAAAATATTTTATTTAATCTCATCTAATATCTGAATTCAAACCAACTAAATATTCAAATTACGTCAACTAACGGATTAATTAATTAAATCATATTAATTAGTGACGTACCGTAATTTTTAAATACATAGAAAAACAGGAATTCGAAATTGGAAACAGTAGTACTGCCAATACAAGGAATTAAGGAAATATTTTCTTAATTAAAATCCAAAATAAATTTCTAATTATTGTTTTGGAAGGTGAACATATGCAACTGGTTTATAAGATTCCACAACATTGATTCGCAGTACTAGGCATAGCTAGCTAGCATGATCATCAAAACGACGTGCTCGTTGAAAGTACGTACTTTGATGACTTGGCTGGGGCCGCGCCTAATATGTGCAACATTCCAATATCTAATTAAGTTACCAATAAAGTATTGCCATATGGGATATAAAATAATAAAAAATAAAAATAAATGTGTAGTACAGGCTGCATAAATAGAATTTTTCCTTACTATCCATCGTCATTCTTATACCAGCTTAATTTCCTTGTCGAGGCAGGCTTTTAGGAAAAACTCTATTTGTAGTCTTTATTTGAAGGTTGTATATACAAATCTTTTATTTAAAAAGAAAAAATATCATTTTAAGATAAATATTTTAATAATTTTAAATATTTTTAAATATAAAATTATTTATGTTTGCATTGCATTTTCTAAATAAAAACTGTATATAACATTGTTCGTCTTTGAATACTCATGCCATCAACGCCGAATCGAACAGCTAGCTCAGAAACATCGATCAAATTTTCCTGTCTCTTGAGATAAGGTCATCATATATATGTTTTTTTGCACATGATGAAGCATGGTGGGATGATGGGATACGACACAAAGATTAATATATATACTTAATGCTTTGCAATATTTGTATATATATATATATATATATAGATATATATATATATATATTTACATATTTATTAAACATAAAGTTAAGATACCAAACGCATTGAGGCGCATCCGGCCAGCTTGAATTCAACCCGATTGTTAATGCCTTTCATGCGAATAATCCTATTTTTTGGTCGAATATTCAGACTTACACCTAACTTGTATATATACCTGCTACATATATATGATCAGTTCAAACCTTAACATATATATGATCAGTTCAAACCTTAAAACTACACGAATAATGAATGACTCGATCAAGCTCATGGATTGGTTTACGAGTTTTATTACGTACAAGTAAAGTCGCGTATTAATTTGTGTATTACTATTGATTTTTTTATATTCAAAATTTAAATTAATATTATTTTCAATAAAATCTACTTTTTAACCAATCACAATAGATTGATGTACATATTAATGTACAATTATACTTATAATTATATTTTTTCTTGAGTTATTATATAAAAAAATCTAATTATAAATACAACTGCATATTAATATATACACAATAATTCATCCCGTCCCGTTAAATTGCTAATTAAACCGACCCATAGAAATTGGAATTACATGATATTCAAATTCGAAATAGTCAAGACATGATTCAAACAGTACACGAGGACGTTTTCTTTTTAATTGGTCTCTTCAAAACTGGAGTAGTTATAAACTAACTTATTCTTCATGATTCAAACAGTACACGAGGACGTTCTCTTTTTAATTGGTCTCTTCAAAACTGGAGTAGTTATAAAGAAACTTATTCTTCATCTACCATATCGCGCGTACTTTCAACGAAACAAAATTCTCAGCGAACAATAAATTGGTACGTACGTAGAAATTTCACCGCCCTTCACCTTTTCTGATCTAGATCGGCAAAATGACACGTCGGACTAAAATAATGCCACAATTGGATGGACCATACTAATCACAAGTATTAATAATAAAGTAGTCAAAATACTACTACCTGCTCCCTCAAACATCCAATTTCTCGATCTGACTTTTATAATCTAGCTAACTACTTTCTTTATGGATTTTTGGGTGGCCGACTTTAGGAGATTAGCTCAATGACGAAGTTTCTACTGATATATCTCGAAAATGATATCTCAATTCAAAAGCCTTACCTTGTCAAAAGCCATGGAACCTTTTGCCCAAATATTCACGCAATCGTGTCATGAGATGATCAGCTTAATTCAGGCCAGCCTTTTGTCTATAAATATTTAGTTCGATTCTGAGATCCTATGATCTTTGGGATATCGCAGAACCCAGTTAATACAATCTCATTCATAGTACTATATTTGCACACGTTCTCAGAACAACCAAAAACACTTCTGCCATATATAGGTCTTTGATCTATTGATCATACATCTATATATAGCAAGCGCTAAACCTTTTTCTCTCTTCATGAACATGGCACGTTTAGCGGTTTTGCTAGCATGCACTTTGGTAGCTCTTCTATCATCCTCAATGGCTTCCGCAGCTATAGTGGAGCATTCATTCAATGTAATTAAGTACTTTTGCTTAATTCCTAATTTACTCTGTTTTATTTATTTATTTGATTTTCTCTAAAGTACTTCGTTAATTTCTGCATTTATCAAAGATTTGGATTAAGTAATTGACGAGTGCAAGCTTTTTTAAGTTCCCATTTTACTTAAGTTAATTCCAATCTCTCTTTTTTCTTTCTTTCTAATTTATTGTATTCAAACATGCATGCATGACAGACTTGTTAATTATTCACTTGGTTTCAGGTTCAAAACCTCACCGTCCGGCGGCTGTGCAATGAGCAAGTTATTACTGCAGTGAATGGAAGCCTCCCTGGCCCGACAATACGGGTTCGAGAGGGGGATATCCTTGTCGTCCACGTATTCAATAAATCACCCTATAATATTACTATTCATTGGTAAGTGATCCTTGATCATGAGAAGCAATACAAAATTGAAAATAATGCACATTAATTTCGTGTCTCTAATTGCTTTGAAAATAATGCACATTAATTAATTTCGTGTCTCTAACATCATGACTTTGAAAATAAAACACGAAAGCATTTTCTTCACAAATCCCAATTCTTCAAAAGTACTTCGCATCATTAGCCGGTAAATTAACCCTTGATGATTACATCATGTTTTCTTGGTGTGTGAAACTTCACTGTACTTGGGTCAATTGCATGTTTAATTCAAACGAAGCTCTAAATCTCAATATTTATCATTAGTTACATATATGGTTTACATTTTATATGCATATATATATATCTTCTGCAACAAGCAATCTACTTCGGAAAGGGATTGTCGAACCACAATTACGATAAAATGAACTTAATCGGTTTGTACTTGCAGGCATGGTGTGTTTCAGTTACTGAGTGGCTGGGCAGACGGGCCAGAATATGTAACTCAGTGCCCAATACGTCCTGGAAATAGTTACACATACAAATTCAAGATCACCGGACAGGAGGGGACCCTTTGGTGGCATGCTCACTCATCTTGGCTCCGTGCAACAGTTCATGGCGCACTCATCATCCACCCCAGATCCGGTCGATCGTACCCTTTCCCTAAACCGCACAAGGAATTTCCCATCTTATTGGGTACCTACTTACATAATTCTCCGTCTTCTAGCTTTATTTGCAAGTACAAAGATGTTTAACAGTGCAGCCAAAATTCTGTTGTTGTAGGAGAGTGGTGGAATGCAAATGTCGTCGACGTTGAGAACGAGGGACTTGCTACCGGCGCTGGTCCGGCCAATTCCGACGCTTACACAATCAATGGAAAGCCCGGCGATCTTTACCAATGTTCCCAAAATTGTAAGTAGAAACTCATCATGTAGACCATGCACCATGCATGACATATGCATGCATGTCAATAATTAATTACATTTTGTTTAATTGAAATTTAGTTAATTCTTCTGTTTTAAACAGCAATATATAAACGTACGGTGGTGCAAGGAAAGACCTACATGCTACGTATAATCAATGCTGCACTCAATAACCAGCTCTTCTTCAAGATAGCAAATCACAATATGACAGTTGTCGCCATAGATGCCTCTTACACGAAACATTACGTCACTGACGTCGTTATCGTTGCCCCGGGACAGACCACCGACGTTCTTGTCCAGGCGAACCAGCCCGTTGGGTCTTACTACATGGCTGCAAGTCCGTACGCAAGCGCTGCAGGCTTGACTTTCGACAACACGACCACCAGGGGAATCATCGTCTATGAGGGCGCACCAACGTCAGCTGCCCCGTTGATGCCGACCCTACCGGCCTTCAACGACACGCCCACGGCACACAAGTTCTTCACCAACCTTACAGGACTCGCCGGCGGGCCCCACTGGGTCCCCGTGCCACGTCAAGTGGACGAGCACATGTTCGTGAGCTTTGGGATCAATCTCGCACCGTGTGAAGGGAACGGCACGTGTGGAGGTCCCCTCGAGCAGCGACTCTCTGCGAGCATGAACAACGTATCGTTTGTGTTCCCCAGCAATAGGTCCGCGTCCATGCTTCAAGCATTCTTCTTCGATGTGAGTGGGATCTACACCAAAGACTTTCCGAGCAACCCTCCGGTGAAGTTTGACTACACAAATCCCAACATCAGCTTAGATCAATCGTTGATATTCGCACCAAAGGCAACAAAAGTTAAGAAATTGAAGTACAATTCAACGGTGGAGATGGTTTTGCAAAACACAGCGTTTGTTGCGGTGGAAAATCATCCTATACACCTTCATGGGTTCAATTTCCATATTTTGGCTCAAGGATTTGGGAATTATGACCCCATTAATGACCCCAAAAAGTTCAACTTCGATGATCCACAAATACGTAACACCATCGGTGTTCCTGTTGGTGGATGGGCGGTCATTAGATTCGAAGCAAATAATCCAGGTTTGTACTAATCTTTCGATAAAAATGATTAGAACTATTTGATTTCATTGTTATTCTCATTTTGTTTTATAATTATCAAATTCGTTGGTAATTAGATCTTGTATATATGCGCAGGTGTATGGCTGGCACATTGCCATCTGGACGTGCACTTGCCGTGGGGACTGGCTATGGGTTTCGAGGTTGAGAATGGACCAACTCCATCGACTACGCTGCCTCCACCACCAGCCGATCTACCGCAATGCTAGCTAGCTTGAGTTAGATCATTAATAAAGCTCTAAGACTACTGTACTGTTGGATCATTAATTAGTATTCATTACTATTAATTGTTTTATTCAATTAATGTATTTCTGTTTTGAAAAAAATAAAACTCACTTTATAAAAAATGTGCACTTTCATGCACACTTATTTTTCTTTTTTATATTATATCAATTGTCTGTAATTTGTCTCGATCCGCTTTGGTCAATTTATTTAATTCAAAGGATTAACAAAGATAGAGCATATGTAAAACAGGGTGGCATGCAGATCGTGATGAGTACGTAGTTGATTCTTTTCACCATTCTTTTATTACTAGTTTCACAAATTAAAAAACAGCTTAAGTAATGCAAATATAATTGTAACATCAACATCTAGCTCAACAACATGCAACGTGAAGATCGTGAGCTGCAAAGTTAATTAATTAAGTAGTTGAGAATCATAATTGAAAAAAATAAAATATATTTTAGCTCCAAAGACTATATTTATTCAAAAGTAAATCTATAAAATGACGTAATTTAATATGATAAATTAAATTATAAATATATTTTTAGATCAAACTTATCATATAAAATCATATTAATTTATAAATTTATTTTTATAAAATAAATTTTATGATTATAAAGTGGTGTTACACCCACCCAACACGAGAGTGGTCACCAATAAGGTTAAATAGTTTTTTTTTTTAATTTTGTCATCATTTTTTTATATATTTTTTATGTTCTTAAACATTAAAAAATAAATAAAAAGTTGAAAAATTCATTTAAAAATATTTTTTTAATAATTAAATAAAAATATAATAAAATAAAATAAAACATCAATCGGTAACAGTGCTGTATCCGGTCAATGCATCATTTTCAAATCCTATATATTGCCAGCTCTAATTGATCAGCCATAAATCTAATCAGAGATGGACATGAACTTTCGGTAAAGAAGTACGTATAGAATATATATTTTCGTTTTTTTCTTTTTAGGTGTGGTTTTTCAGGCACATAAAAACATCTTAGCAATCTAGCGGATTTGTAAAACTTTTTATTGCTATATATTATTGGCACTAAGTGATGTAGGAAGATTTGAGTTAGATGATACTGAATTGTCTGATTATATATTGATGGTACTGAAATACCATGAATTGACATATCAAGGTAAATATAGAGAAACTATAATCTTTTTCTAATTAATAATTGTGACAGTTTTGAGTTCATTTTGATATTTTATCCACAACTTTGACTATGAGTATCAGAACCGTACATATATATGATACAAATTCGAAAAACTCTTTTTGACGCGCATATTGTGGTCACCCAACTATACTTGATATGCATCTTTTTTAAAGTCAAAATCCACTATTTTCCTTTTAGATTTCTATTTTTAGTTATTTTTTTCTTTTTATAATAATATTTCATTTATCATTTAGAAGTAGTTTTCGACATTATTGGATTCAATAATTTTGAATTGAACATCAGAATTATTTTTTCTTTATTTTAGATGATTCTAACGTCTTTATTTCTTATAAATTATCCGTAAAAACTAACCAATTAAGGAAAATATTTGGGATCATGTGGGGATTTTACCTGAACAGAAAGTCACGTACAACATATAATACCATATTTTTGCCGTCCCTTTTTTTTTTCCTCATAAATTCCGACAATGGGATAAAATTAAGTACTCGAAGACAGAAAATTCTCTGAAATTTAAGGCTGGAATATTTGACTGCATGTTGCCCAAATCCAAAACTTGAGGGACTAACTTATCTTCAATTTCCTAAATAAACTAATTGACCTCGATCTAGAATATTGAGGTTGGGTACCTAAGTAACATGAATCAATCGTTACTTCCTGTTGCGGTCAGTGAAAGTAAACTAGTTTCAGAATTTTGAGGTTCTAGGTAATCGCATGCAACATATATGCCAATTAGGCCGGTTCAAAGCCCAGCCCACTACTACTTGCTAGGTTCCCAACAAAGATGATCACTTCCCATCATCTGTATGTGTGTGTATATATATATATATATAGAAATGATGTTTGTAATGGTAATTATGTAAGCAGTGTGTGTATATATATATATATATATATAGAGAAATGATATTTGCAATCGTGATTGTGTAAGCGGCATGTAGTCGTTTTGAAAAAAATAAATTAATATTGGACCCACATGAAAAAAAAATTAACTTTTAATTGTAGACCCCACTCTTTTTCAAAGCGTTTGCGCGGCGTTTGCAATTCCACGATTGTATGTAACATTGCTTATATATATATATATATTAGGACATGGTTCTCGATGCGTTAGTCTCGGAGTGCACCTTGCATAATGATTTAATTAAAATATAATTATTTATTATAATAGAATAACTATTAAATTTGGAGCAAACAAAATATCCGACACGTATAATAATTTGTTTGTGATTAAATTTGGATCCCTAATTATTGTGTTATTAATCCAAGTGTTTATTGAATAATTTTGTACGTTCTAGATGGTTAAAAGTTTAACATCCAACAATTTTAGAACTTTTAAATTAATATTCAAGTACGTCGTTGACAGTTTCATACATAGAGGATCATATTCTAAGGAAATGCATGGGTACACTGAAGAATATTAATCATTATAGATCATATATACACATATGCATGCATGCACGCACTAACATCATGTCCTGCATGTAATTTCCCATTTTACACAAACTAGCTTGGTTAGTAATTAAGGGATCACGAAATACAAGCTAGCTTGGACAAATATTCGGTGATCAGTTAATCTAAGACCTTAATTTGCTTTGTTCTTTGAGTTTGCATTTCAATTTAAGTACAAATAAATTAGAGAGAATCTTAAAACCGGTCCATCTATCTTTCTAGAATTAACAGCCCACCAATATTTAAGTTACACATAGGCATCCCACCATAACTATAATCTAGATGAACAACATTAGATTTTAAATTTACTTTCCTACCCTTTCTCACAAAACACCTGTGAATCTGGTTTTTATCTACCCATTACATCCCACCAGAACCAAGCCCACCTTGTTCCCAATCTCTCTCTTGCCCACCTCTTAGAACCTTTATCGGTGAGAAATCATCTGGACAGTCTCCTACGCTTTTTGGCAAAAACTCTTCGAGCTCCCTCTCAACCTTCGCTAGCCAACCATCAGTTGATTCAAATTCTTTTCCCTTTGATTGATGGTTTGTGGATCATTCTCTTTCAGCGCATGGGATCTTTTACCTTTCTCTTTTCAATTTTTTTTCCCAATTTTGCAAATTTATGGTTCACTTCCTGGTTACTACCCCTCGTTCTCAAGATGTATTGAAGAGATCGATCATTCAATTTATATCTTCGATGAGCTATAATCTGCCATGGGATTTAAATGTCTTCTTTTTCTCACAGACTTTAATGGGTGTATTCCGTTAATGTTATTCTTATTTTCCAAGATTCTAAAATCGAATTTGCCAAATTCTCTCTTTCCTAATTTTACTTCACTCGAATAGTCAAGAGCAATATTCATCATCGTGCTAGTATGTGTAACGTGTTATGTTTCTTGCCATGACATTCAACATTGCTAAAAAACGTATAGTCCTACGAAGTGAAGGGGCAGCTGTGCGAGAGCGATGCAAGAGGGGACGAAGGGGTTGAAACAATGTGAAGGGGACGATGCCGTGCAAGAGGGATGCGAAGGTGCTGAGAGTGCAAGAGGAACTAGTGGTGGAAGAAATCTATGTAGTCGATGGTGGTGTGAAATCCGTGTGGGTGAGATGGTGGGAAACATCAAGGTAAGCAATGGAAGGTTGGCGTCGGACTGAGATGGTGGCAATGAACTGACTTTGAACTTGGGCGGCATTGTAAAGAGATGGAAGAGATGCAAGGGAGGGGTAGCGAGCAGATGAATTTCTAACTGAAGAGATAAAAGGGAGGGGCTCGTGGGTAAAAGGTCTCTTCCAAATGATGCTATTCTATGTGGTCAAGACTGTTGAGATTATTGTGTGATTTCTGACGTGGTAGCAGGTAAAAAGAGGGTTGCTATACATCAAATAACAGCCCGACCTCTTAGAAGCGGGGCTCGATCTATAAATTAAGATGTACACTTTCGAGAGTTGGATTTCCTAGATATTATACACACTACTTATACGTACTTATATACATAGTTGACTTGATGAAACGAAATTTACTTGATTACAAAAACAAAATAAAAAATCAAGATAATTGTAATAATGCAAAAGTGAAAACGATCGATCGGTAACCTAATTTTTTTTTTTTTTTCCCGAAAATGGATACAAACACACACACGTGAGACACACGAAAGCAATCTATTAGTGCGGCCAAAATCCAAAGGGCAAACGCCACACTAAGCTAGCTAGGTTTATACAGCACCTTCACTCGTCACGGCTTCTTCTTGATAGTTTGGGGCTTTACTGCCATATTGAGGAAAATATATCGGCAGTTCCCCGCCACAACCCCCAACCCAAAACCCCCCCAAAGATCCAGGCAATTTGAAGTGAGCTAGCGCTTCCGAAAGTATGGGGACCACTTTTCTTAGCGTGTACACATTATCTATATGTGTGTGTATGTATATGCTTGGAAATCACTCCTGAAAATGGTATGGATGGATTTGTCCACCATTGAGTTGGCAAAACAGCTTCATTTTAACAATTCTTTTCTATCATCTTGTGTTTTGTCAACGTTGAGACGTATAATTGGCAGTACCTTTGTTTTTTTTTTTGTTTTTAAGGATCGGATGATCATGTCAGTTTCCTTGATCGTTGCAAATCCCGAAAAATAAAAGCACATGCTGTCTTCCATAATAAATCTGTAACTTTCAATATAACAGGCTGTCTTTCATCATAAAATCCTATATTATTACTATATTTTTGGTGTTGCCCATGATATATACCACGGTTGACTACTCTTGGAATTAGAATAACAATGTTAATCCAATTCAGAATGTCGTAGGAAAGATCGAAAATCAAATATAATAAATTAATAATCAGTCAATGATTTCTTGTGATCTTCATATATAGTACTTCTAATTCTGATATAATCTGCTCGTTACTTTGAATAATATTCCATCATTATGACATTATAAATTAATACAAGAGATCTAGAATATACGAATCATATATATATAAATCCAAACTAACTTAATTGTTTTCTTTCAAACTGTTATGAACTACTACAACTAGTCTACTAGATGATAAGATTATTGCTTTACATATTTAAAAACCATATATAATTATCAGAGAAATTAAATGCTAGCTAGCTATGCGTTACTAATGAACCCAATTAAACAGGAAACTTTAATTAATTAGACCATATTGAGGATCATCAAGGGCACCCGATCATCGAGCTAGAACTCAAAAGTAGATATAGTATCCTTTTTTTTTTTTGGATAAACACAAAATTATCATTAAATCAAGAAAATAATAATTACAGACACTCATCAAGCCATACGGCTTGCGAAATGCAGTCTAGAATACAATCCCACCAAATAACAGTAGTATCAATCCTAGAAACATTCCGAGCCAGCATGTGCGCTACTTGATTACCCTCCCGATAGACATGAGAAAATTCACAACATTCAAACCCGGAAGCAGGGCTCTTAATTTCTGAATATAATCCCCCAAGCATGGAACGATGCATGCACAATCCGCCTATATATACGACATGCACTCTCATAATATAAGATCAATAGAATATTTTCAATACATGAGATCGATCATATCATGTTTTTACCATTATTATTATTATACGGTTCAAGTTGTAATTCTTGCTTCAAAAAGAAGATTCTGACTTTGTCTATTTTTCACATTATATACATATATAACTTGTACAAGGGGCCCAGGAAATATAAAAGCGGTGTATATTCAGATACAACATAATTAGGAACACGTGTTGAAATCAACCCAAGTGTGCACCGTTCTCAAATTTGGCATTGTTAGGCACCTCCATTTCTTCCGTAAATCCCTCCACCGAAATTGTAAATTGTAGGCTGCTCTCCCCTATAAATAGGAGAGAGCTCAGTTGTAGAAAACTCATCCTCACTGAGGTGAGAGATCAGGCAGAGGGCAGGGAGCGAAAATGGGTTCTGGGGAAACCCAGAACGGAGGCCATTTGAGAGAGATAGAGAGATGGTGTGAGTGTTTGTAAAATTGTACAAACATAGTGAAAAATCGAATTTCCGCTTCAGTGGACATAGGCAGTTGCCGAACCACTTAAATATTGTCTCTATCTATTGTGGGTGTGATTTCTGGGCGGCCGGAAGCGCAACAAATGGTATCAGAGCTTCGGTTCGTGCTATCCAGAAAATTACAGTTGATCAAAATCAACTTTTGATCACACCACAATGTTCCTCTCATCAAGACGAATCCGTAGCCGCAAACGGCGTCTAAAACGGATGTCGGAGGAGCCCGTACGCGCCCCTGGAAGTCGGAGAGTGCGATGCACGCGCCTCAGTCGCACTGGAGGAAGAAGACGAAGTGGGATACACGTGCCACGCGCCCCACGCGCGGCTGGAGGAAGAAGACGCGTGGAACACACGGCCTCACGCGCCCCCACGCGCGGCAGATGAAGAAGACGCGTGAGGGACACGCGTCCACGCGCCCTCACGCGCGGCTGGGGGTTGAAGATGCGTGCAGTGCACGCGCTCACGCGCCCCCACGCGCACTCGGAGTACTCTGGCGCGTGTGGTACACGCGCCAGACGCGCCTCAGACGCCCTACTGCGGCGCGTGTGGTACACGTGCCAGAGAGATTTGGACCGTCCGATTTTCAGATATTTGTTGGGCTAGATCTAAGCCATCCGGAGTCCGATTTCAACGATCAAATAGTGCTTTCCAACTATTTGGATCATTCCGGACTCATCCGTACGGTGGGAATGTCGAGATTCGCCATCGGTACTGTCGATCTGAACTGTCGAGGTGTTGCAGATCAGTTGTGGGCTTGATCGTAGCCAGTTGGAGTTCCATCGCGATGATCAAATAGTGGTGGCAAACTATTTGGATCATTCCGGACTCATCCGTACGGTGGGAATGTGGAGATTCGCCATCGGTACTGTCGATCTGAACCGTCCACGTGTTGCAGATCAGTTGTGGGCTTGATCGTAGCCAGTTGGAGTTCCATCGCGATGATCAAATAGTGGTGGCAAACTACTTGGATCATTCCGGACTCATCGGTACGGTGGGAATGTTGAGATTCGCCATCGGTACATTCGATCTGAACCGTCCACGTGTTGCAGATCAGTTGTGGGTTTGATCGTAGCCAGTTGGAGTTCCATCGCGATGATCAAATAGTGGTGGCAAACTATTTGGATCATTCCGGACTCATCGGTATGGTGGGAATGTTGAGATTCGCCATCGGTACATTCGATCTGAACCGTCCACGTGTTGCAGATCAGTTGTGGGCTTGATCATAGCCAGTTGGAGTCATGATGGACTCATTGGTTTTGGGCTTAATTTAAGCCAGTTGGGATCGTGAAATTTGATGGAGCAAATTTCAGATCATTGGACGATGCTGATTAACTTGTTATATCAGCAGGTTTTGGCAGTCATACAACTCATGGAGCATATTGTTATTAAGAGGAGAACCGCATCGGATCTCGTTGTGGCTTTCTTTGAAAAGCCAGTTGCAAATAACAAAGTGCAGATGAAGCTTTGGTGTGGTAGTGTGGATACGTACAGTCTAAGGAGGTTCTGTCTAGGAGATTGGAAATTTTAAGTGTGTCCATTGTGACCCTCCAATCTTTCCTGGGAACTGACGTAGTGAGGTACTATTCATTTCTACGATAAATTCATTAAAGCAATGTCATGAAGAAATTGTTCAACTTCAGAAAGGGCAGAAGGTACTATTGTTGCCCAATAGCATTTGACGTTGTGGTCAAAAGGTTGGGAGATCATGAGAATGGCTATGAGTAATTCTGCAAAGAGGTCGAAGTTGAAGTTTCTCAATGTAAGAGATCTTATCCTGGATGAGGAAGTGCGCAGAAGAGATTCTGGCAAGATTTCGAGTTGTTGGTCCTGAATGTTGATTGTAAGGACAGAGGCAAGTCAAGATCTGGACAACAGATGACTCGCTAGAAATTGTGGCAAGTCAGGCCACAAGAGACTGCTAAAATCAGGAGAAAATTGAGAATGATGCTGTGAATATGGTGACTGAAGAAATACATGGCGTTGCATTTCTTGCAGTGCACAATGCTGTTAAAGACAGCCTGAAGGCAGCAGTCATTCAGTAGTGTTTTCTCAAAGGCGTTGAAGGGCAAATCAATCCCTGAAGTCAACAGTGATACTAGCGACTGGTGAAACGGCTAGTACAAGGAGCAGTTTCGGCAAGTGGCTCCAAGTCAGTAAATGGAGATACTGGTATTGATGCTAATGTTGTGTCTCTCTTCATGAAAAAGGAGACATGTACATCCTTATGGCATGCTGCTAATTCCCAAAATTGCCATGATAGAGGATGTGTTAATATTAGCAGGTCCACAAGTTTGCACACGGGCATTGGTTTGGCATTAATGCAGGGTGTGTGGTGGAAATTCATGTTGATGGCTGATGAACTTCCAGGAGAGCCAAACGTGGAAGTTACACCATAATTTTCAGCAAGGTTATTTTCGACATGGGCCGAAGTGAAATGCTTGGAATTAGTTTATTCTAAGTGGGTATGCTTTTATGGTGAAGCATGATAGCGGGAGCTATGAAGATCTTCATTGAGGTGGAGCTTGGCTGTGGGACCAGTCAAAGTCACAAGGTGGAGATTGTTGCTATTGTTGCCAATAGCATTTGGTGTTGGAAGGTCACGAATGATTAATTGGTCTTGGCTAGTGGTAATTGTCGTGTGAATCAGATGAGAAAGTAAAAGGAACCCAGTTTTACTTTTCTAAAGAAATCTCCCTAGACCACGACATGAAGTACAGGTGTGAGAGATGGGAACAAAACGTCAGATGTTCCAGGGATATCTACACCTAAAGAACTGCCAAGACAATCAGACCTCCATGGTGGTTACTACCTTAAAATGTATCCTGCTGAATGAAGGTAGTGAACTACGGTATGAAGAAAAATCTTGCAAGAAGGGAGATTATGCAAGTCGGAGACTGCACACAAGATGGGCACATGCGACTGAAGATAGCAGCAGGATGAAGGGTCAGTCACCCAGATCAGAGATGAGACCTCAGCAACAGGTTCTCTGATATGTGTCAAGGTCTGTGCGAGACCATTGATTCCCAGTGCAGTGGGAGATGTGTTGCCCTATGTAGATGTGTTGATTAAGGGCATTGTACGTGATGAACTAAAGTTATGCATCACTTTAGTTAGTCTTCTAAGTTGAAGACATGAGCTGTAAAATTGTATAAGGGATCATGCTGGAGATAGAGCTCGGCATGTTGAGAACCAGTCTCCAAGTTGGAGATTGGTGTGATTGTAGGATTATGGAGCCTGGTTTGAAGGCTGTAAAGGCACCAAGCAGATTGTTCGCTCGGATGTGGCTAGAGCGAAGCAGATTGTTCGCTCGGATGAGCCTAGAGCGAAGCTCAGTTTGCTCAAGGTGTACATGAGTGCGGACTCATGGACTCGAGCAAAAGAAGAATCCTAGAGAGTTGAGATTGTGCAATTGAGCACTGGTAAATCTTCTCTGAAGAAAATCCCTTGCAAGTTCCGTGGATGTAGACGATGCTAATGCATTTGGAGAAGCATTTGGACATCCATTTGAAGACGTACCTGCAGATGCATTGGAGCGTATTCGATACCAGAAGTCTCTCATGTCAAAGAAAGAGGTGTATTCATTTGAAGAATGAATCAATTTGCAAACAGCCGGGTATGGCACACTTGGGTGGAGGGGGTGATTGTTGAAATCAACCCAAGTGTGCACCGTTCTCAAATTTGGCATTGTTAGGCACCTCCATTTCTTCCGTAAATCCCTCCACCGAAATTGTAAATTGTAGGCTGCTCTCCCCTATAAATAGGAGAGAGCTCAGTTGCAGAAAACTCATCCTCACTGAGGTGAGAGATCAGGCAGAGGGCAGGGAGCGAAAATGGGTTCTGGGGAAACCCAGAACGGAGGCCATTTGAGAGAGATAGAGAGATGGTGTGAGTGTTTGTAAAATTGTACAAACATAGTGAAAAATCGAATTTCCGCTTCAGTGGACGTAGGCAGTTGCCGAACCACTTAAATATTGTCTCTATCTATTGTGGGTGTGATTTCTGGGCGGCCGGAAGCGCAACAACACGCCCATTATATATTTAGTATATCCTCACGTTTCGGGGAGCTTTATATATATATATATATATATATATCTCGATCGATGCTCTGATCTGCTATAAATAGAAACCTTCCTTTTTATTTCCCTCTTCATCTCTTACATTAAGCTAGCTAGCTTTAATTGAAAAGTACTTCTTCTCTTTCAAATTAATAGTACGGATCGATCAGAATGGCTCGCTTTCAGTTTTTTTCTGGCATGCGCTTTAGCTCTTCTAGCTTCTTCAATGATATCGACTGCGGTTGTGGAACATACTTTCCATGTAATATTTATTCGCAGCTATATAATTGATCATGATCTCGCTTTTATCTTTCTTGTATATATAGGCCGAGTCTTTAGATTTAGGGGAACTGGCCGTAAGTTGACTCAAGTAATACGTACGTACTTGTGTTAGAATTGTGGCGAGTGCAATCGTGTAGAGAACTCATTAATTAGGAAAAGTGCTTGCATTAATCATGAGCTAGCTCTCTGCATGAACATGAGATCACCAAAGTTAACGGGCAATCTTAAAGATATTACGATCCCTTTATTAGATCCAGTCATGTCATGCATGCACGATATATGCATATGTACACATGAATATAAAGGTTGTGGATCCCTCGTGGCTTGCATGCAAGCGGAGAGGAAAGTTTTCTTTTATATTCCTGTTGGGATGTGCAATATTGTAGCTTAATTATCTCGTATTTTGTCATTGTTTGGACGGTACGTAGCGGGTTTTCCCCTTTTACTATTTGAGTCATTGGCTGATCCATTTCATTAGATTGAGTTAGTTGGATCCAATGACTGTTAGTACTGTCATTGGGTATCACTGTAATGCCTTCAAGATCACGATCGAGTTTTGCTACTTATAAACTTTTTATGTAAAGACATGATCAGTACCTAATTGTGTGAGAAAAAACATATTATAAATATAGAATGAATTCAATACCATTAAGCTACTTTTTTTTAATTGATATGACAAACTTCCACATCATCAGTGACGTTTTTGATGTATCAATAAACTAACTTAGAATTTCTAAAACATTCTAAAAACATACCGATATACATTTGAAGCGGGATAGATTACTTTTTTCTTGTAAAATTTTCATATTCTTATTGTTATGGTCACATACAGGTGCAAAACCTGACTGTCCAGCGGCTATGCCCCCCTATGACATTACTATTCACTGCTACGTACGTACGTTTTGACAATTGAGAGTCGATGCATCAAATTAGATCGAAAATCTCTCAAATTCTTATCCAAACTTTAAGGCCTTAAGTGAGAAATAGAGAGACACATGATCAAGTACTAGGTTGTATAGAATATATTATTGTTCGTGAAGAGTTTGGCTCCGGCCTGTTAAAGGTCTCATATTAAAAATTTATTGAATACATCCGGTCGTAAAGTGAAAAGGCAAGATTGGAAGATTAATGAAAAAGTACTAGCTATGGTCAACTTATTTTTTCACTTAAGAGCAATATTATCCTTTCATTTTTTAAACAGGATGTATTTAATACAATTTTAATAAGATGTAAACCAAATTGACCTGTGTAGATCAATCAATCCTAATTTTTCTGCTTCGTCTTCATCATCGATATCAATGTTGCTAATTCCAAATTATATGGCCGATGGAAATATATTGATCATGCGCAGGCATGGAGTGTTTCAACTACTGAGTGCGTGGGCAGACGGGCCTGCGTATGCAACCCAATGCCCCATACGCCCTGGACAAACTTACGCCTATAAATTCAAAATCACCGGACAGGAGGGGACTCTCTGGTGGCATGCTCACGTGTCGTGGCTTCGTGCAACCGTTTATGGGGCACTCACCATCACTCCGAGACTCGGCCGGCCTAGCTTGTTCCCATTTCGAAACCCATACCAAGACGTTCCCATTCTCTTGGGTTTGTAATTTTTTACTTATTCCTTACATTAATTCCTCAATTAATTGTGCATTAATTTGAAAATTTTTTCTTGGGAGCTGTTCTGACACAGAGATTCTAAATAAAGGAGGGACGAAATTTAACGTGGTTCGGCAATTGCCTACGTCCACAGCTGCTGTAATTTTACTATAAAAATAATTTTTACAGAAATCTCTCTCTCACCCACTTTGATGCACTTCTCTGCTGCACTCAGTCCGCACACTTAAGCTCTCCTATTTATAGGAGAGCAGATCACTACATTGCAGCCATTTGCTGCATGATGCTTGGGGAGGTGCCTAACAATACAAAAGCACCGAAGGTGCCTAATAAGCCAAAAGAGAAACGGTGCATTAAACAAACACATGCCACCCACCACTTTTATCTCCATCTGCAACAATCTCCCACTTGGAGACAAATGAGTCTACATATCTTCATAGCAACTATCACAGCAACTTCAAGTCATGCCTTTAAGTACGAAGTCCAACTGAAGCTTTACACAACTTCAGTTTGTCAGCAGTAACTACTTTTGTGAACATGTCTGCTGGGTTCTCTGTTCCTCGAATCTTCTCAAGTATCAGTTGTCCACTATCGAGAAGAGATCGGATAAAATGATATCGCAACTGTATGTGTTTTGTTCTGGAATGAAAGGCTGGATTCTTTACAAGAAAAATAGCACTCTGACTATCACTGTGCAGAATGTCTTTTTCATTCTTCTTTCCCAATTCCTCCAAGAATGACTGCAACCAAACCATTTCCTTCCCTGCTTCAGTTATAGCAACGTATTTCACTTCTGTAGTTGAGAGAGAAACAATCTTCTGTAACATAGAAGCCCACGATACAGCTGTATCACCCAGCGTATACACAAATCCAGTAGTACTTTTTCTGCTGTCAACGTCACCTGCTAAATCAGCATCTACATATCCCTGTAGTTTTAAACCTGCTTTTGTAAAGCATAGTGACGTATCTGAAGAGCCTTGTAGATATCTTAAAATCCACTTGACTGCTTCCCAATGCTGCTTTCCTGGATTACTCATGTACCTGCTCACAGCTCCTACTGCTTGTGCAATATCTGGCCTTGTACAGACCATGGCGTACATAAGACTACCAATAGCAGATGCATAGGGTATTCTGTCCATGCATTCTTGCTCTTCCTTCGTCTTTGGCGATTGATCCTTAGTTAGTCGAAAGTGACTAGCTAAGGGTGTGCTTACTGGTTTCGCCTTGTCCATGTTAAACCTTCTAAGCACCTTCTTTACATACTCCTCCTGCGAGAGCTTGAGAGTATCATTAGACCTGTCTCTAATAATTCTCATACCAAGGATTTGTTTTGCAGCACCCAAATCCTTCATCTCAAACCGCTTTGACAACTGCTTCTTCAGTTAATTGATTTCCTCGATGCTTGACCCTGCAACGAGCATATCATCCACATACAACAGTAGGATAATATAAGAGTTGTCAAAGTTCTTCATATAGCAACAATGGTCAGCCTGCAGTCTTGTAAATCCATTACTGCACATGAAGTTGTCAAACTTCCGGTACCATTGTCGTGGAGCTTGTTTTAGGCCATACAATCTCTTTTTTAGTTTGCAAACTAGATTCTCTTTTCCCTTCACTGAGAATCCTTGTGGCTGGTGCATATAGATGTCTTCCTCCAAACCACCATGAAGGAATGCAGTCTTTACATCTAACTGCTCAAGATGTAGATTCTCTACAGCCACAATTGCCAACACTAGCTTGATCGTTGTCAATTTTACAACTGGAGAGAAAATGTTTGTGTAGTCGACACTTTCCTTTTGTTGAAACCCCTTCACGACCATTCTGGCTTTGTAGCGCTTGCTACCATTATGCTCTTCCTTAATTCTGTACACCCATTTATTGTGCAAAGCTTTCTTGCCTTTTGGAAGTTTAGTTAGCTCCCATGTCTGATTTGACATCAGTGACTCCATCTCATCTTGCATGGCTTTCTCCCACTTGATCGAATCTTCAATTCGTAGAGCTTCATCATAACTTTTCGGTTCACCACTATCTGTTAGCAAGATGTAGTATAGAGATGGTGAGAACCGCTGTGGTGGCCTAATTGTTCTTGAAGATTTTCGAGTAACAGTGAGTGGTGTACGTTGTTCGATCTGTGTATCATCATTTTCTTGATCCTCGTTCTGATCAGTGTTGACTCGAGTAACATCAAAGTCAACAACCTCAGGTTTCTTTGGCTGTTCCTCAGATTCAGCTTGTGACTTAGCTTTGTACAGAATCTGCTCATTAAATATCACATTTATACATCTGATGATTTTGCGATTTTTATCATCCCAAAATTGATAGCCAAATTCTTCATCACCATAACCGATGAAAAAACATTTTCTAGATTTGGCTTCTAACTTGTTACGATCAGTAGAATCTATGTGAACATATAATAAACAGCCAAAAACTTTCAAATGGGAAAGATTTACCTTCTTTCCGCTCCAGACTTCCTCTGGTAGATCAAACTTTAGGGGAACTGAAGGTCCCCTATTAATCAAATAGGCTGCAGTGTTAATTGCATCAGCCCAAAAACATTCAGGCAATCCTGAATTCAGCCTCATGCTTCTGGCACGTTCGTTGAGAGTTCTGTTCATGTGTTCAGCTACGCCATTCTGTTGCGGTGTCCTGGGAATAGTCTTCTGAAATCTAATCCCATTTACAGCACAGAATTCTTTGAACCCTCCGTCGATGTACTCTCCTCCATTGTCTGACCTCAGACATTTTAACTTCAAGCCTGTTTCATTTTCAACCATGGCTCTCCACTTCTTGAAAGTATCAAATGTGTCAGATTTATTTTTCAAAAAATAAACCCATACTTTCCTGCTTGAGTCATCAATAAAGGAAACATAGTACCGCGATCCTCCAAGAGAAGCGACTGGGGATGGCCCCCACAAATCTGTGTGCACCAACTCCAACTTTGTAGATTTTGGAGTTCTACCATTTTTTAGGAAACTAACCATTTTCTGCTTCCCAAAAATGCAACCTTCACACATGTCAAAATCAGTTGATTCCAACTTTGGTAACTTCCCCTTGGATAATAGTACCTTCATTCCTTTCTCGCTCATGTGACCAAGCCTTTGATGCCATAGGTTGGCATTTGCGTCAGCAATTGCAACAGTATCTCTAATGCTTGAAGTCATGTATAGAGTACCTGTTTTTGTGCCTCGAGCTACTACCATAGCTCCTTTTGTTATCTTCCACGTGTCACCGGTAAATAGTACCGAATGCCCATCAGCATCAAGTTGTCCTATAGAAATCAGGTTCCTCATGAGTTTAGGAACATGTCGCACCTTCTGTAGCAACCATGCACTTCCATTGGGAAAATTGATTGGTACATCTCCCATGCCTTCAATTTCCAAAGCTTCACCATCTGCTAAGTACACCTTCCCGAAATCACCAGTGACATAATTCTGCATGATTTCTCGGTGTGCTGTAGTGTGGAACGAGGCTCCTGAATCTAACACCCAAGATTCAATTTGGTTGTCGACTGAAAGGAGTAAGGCATCTTGGAGATCTTCTGTTGTGGCATTAACAGAGTTATGCTCATTCTTCTTCTTAGCTTCCTTACAATTATTTTTGAAGTGGCCAATCTTGCCACAATTCCAGCACTGTACTTGTTTTTCAGACTTAGATTTACTTCTGCCTCTTCGAGACTTTGATCTGTCCCGATTTGAACTTCTACTAGCTTCTCTACCTCTCGTCTCGAGGTTTAAGGTAGAACTGGAAGTTGATGCTTCTCCTGTATCTCTTCTGCGAACTTCCTCGCTAAGAATATGGTCCCGGATATCTTGATACTTCATCTTTGTTTTGCCATAAGAATTGCTAACAGCTGTTCTCATGGCCTCCCAGCTTTTTGGCAATTGAGCTAGAGCAATCAGTGCACGTACTTCATCATCAAATTCAATCCCCACTGAAGCTAATTGATTGATGATGGTGTTGAACTCATTCAGATGCTGAATAACTGGAGTTCCTTCTGCCATTCTCAAGTAGAATAGCTTGTACATCAAATGCACTTTGTTATTGGCTGATGGCTGCTCGTACATGTCCGATAGAGCTTTCATCAAATCCGCCGTGGTCTTTTCCTTCCCCACATTGTGTGCAACTGATCTTGACAGTGTTAGTCGAATGACTCCCAACACTTGTCTATAAAGGAAACTCCAATCTTCATTGCTCATATCATCTGGCTTTCTTCCTAGGAGTGGAAGATATAGTTTCTTCCCATAGAGATAATCCTCTATCTGCATTCTCCAGTAGGCAAAGTCTATACCGTCAAATTTCTCAATACCAACACCTTTAGCTTCTTCTCCAGCTATAACTTTACAAATGAGTTCAAATTCAAACAAACAAAGATCACCGTTGCGTTTGAAACACTCGAATTAGCTGGAAACGAGTCTGAAATGATCCAAATAGTTTGTCAGCACTATTTGATCGTCGCGATGGAACTCCAACTGGCGTGATCTAGCCCAAAATGATCTGCAACACGTGGATGGTTCAGATCCAATGTACTGATGCCGAATCTCAAAATTTTGACCGTACGGATGAGTCCGGAATGATCCAAATAGTTAGAAAGCACTATTTGATCGTCGAAATCGGACTCCGAATGGCTTAGATCTAGCCAAAAACAAATTTGAAAAATGGACGGTTCTGATCTGTCTGGCGCGTGAGATACACGCGCTGCACAGTGCGCGTGGGCACGTGTAATACACGCGCTACAGTACTGTGTGCGTGTGGGGGAGAGTGAGGCGCGTGTGACACACGCGCCGAACCTCTCACTACAACAAAAATAGGTTTTAGTGACAGATGAAACTATCACAAGAAATGCAAAAAACGTCACGAAATATATTTGGTGACGGTTTCTGACCGTCACCACAACTGTCACGTAATGTGCGTCACGGATTACATTTGGTGACAGTTTATTGTACAAGCGTCACGAAAAATATTTTTAGTGACGGTTGGAGATGTGCCGTTTGAAATAACGTTCGAACGTATTATTTTCTGTGACGATTAGAATCTGTCACAGAATATAACGTTCGAACGTAAAATTATACGTTCGAACGTAAATAAGACGAGCTGACATCCGAACAAGAAAAGGTAACGTTTGTTGATTATAGTTCGAACGTATAATGTAAACGTTCGAACGTTTATACGTGCGAACGTTACGTTCGAATCTCGAATCCAACGAAAATGAAATAATGTCCGAACGTTTGTAACATGACGTTCGGACGTTAATTCGAATGTTAAGAGAGTAGAGTTCGAACGTAAAGTGTACGTTCGGATGTTTGGAACGTTAAACTTTTTTGACATTCGAACGTTTTTTTAAATTGGGTTTAAACGTTCGAACGTTTTGTTACTATTTTGTATGGTTACGTTCGAACGTATTTTTGAACGTTTAATACTATTGAAACGTATTTTTTTTACATTCGAACGTATATATCAGAAATCCTAAACTCATCCGCTTAATAAACAAACCAATTGTTTCACATTACAGTACATATTTCACAACCAATATTGTTTGAAACTGTTTTCAAATTAGATGTTAAAAACGTAATACAGAAATAAAATTCATTTCCTTTTCTTTCCTCGCCCAGCACGATTCTGTTGCAATGACATAACACGCTCCATTTGCATCATCATCTCCCGCTGCACTTGCTCTTGGACCTCACTACGGATTCTTTCCTCATGTTCTCTTTGTTGGTCCTGCAAACGCGTCTCTAAATGAGACTGTCGCTCTAAGAGGGACTCCAACTCTTGCTGTCTAGACCTCATATACTCATTCTCACGTCATGCAGCTTCTAAATCTTTGGTAAGATTATTAATTTGTGATGTCGATGAGGTTGAGGAAGATGAACCGGAATGCTTGAAAGATCGTCCCAAACCTCTTGCCATACTAGAGTTGGGCCCAAGCACTTGTGAAAAAATGTCCAAGTCACTAGGAGAGGAATCCCCAGAAGCTGACTGCATCTCCATCATTTTTCCCTGCAGTTTGAAAGATCAAAACACACAATAAGTAACATATTAAAAGAAATACAAATAAAAAATAATTTAATCACATGTTACATAATTTATTCAACAAAAGGAACACCGCTTACATAATTAATTGCAGCTGTAGGATCCATCCACTCACTATGCTCATTAGTGTGAGCAGCAGCATAGACATGAATGAGGGAAAAGTTTTCAGGATCATCACGTTTCTAAGAAAACGACATTAGCAATTTGAAAAAGACAATATTAGTACTTATATAAAAGAATAATAAGAAAAAATATGAATTATTGCGTTTATTAATTACCATTTTTTCAGCAAGACGATGGAATGATCTTGAACCAGCACGATGGTGAATAGTCAGAGCAGATCTATTATTTGCATTTATAGAACTTAAGTGCTACAAAAATAATTCTCACCGTTAATTGTAATATATGTACATACATATAATATAAACAACAAATATAAATGTAAATAATTATAGAAAATAAATCTAAAATATCTGATATTTTGGAGAGGCAAACAGATCACAACACTTTATCCAGTCGTCTAATTTCATCTGCTGGAAAGGAGACTGTGCAGCCTCTTCAAACTTCTCAAATTTCTTGAAATGATCGTGACATCGTCCCTTGTGACGTCGGAATAGTGTAGCCATTAACTCATTCACAGTTCTCAAATCCTCGCTACGACCAAAGTCGAGGTCAAATTCATCCTAATTATAAATTAATTACGTTAAAAATATAATAAACTAATGTAGGTGAAAAAAATGATATAATAAGTAAACTCACCAGCACACGACTCCGAATGTGTTCCTTAATCTCATTTGGCACATCTCTCCAGGAGCGCACATAAAATGGAGCGTAAGCTCGAATTACTGTGCCAATATAGGAGGAAAGCGCTGCTGCACTATCATTCACTCCTCCAGTGGAATTATCAGGAATTGTGATTTTCAATTTACCATGCCTTTGATTTTTCTCAAGTGAGATGCCGCGTGTATAGCCACGACCGCGACGAGCCAATTGTTCATCAACTAATAGATGATAGTATAATTTTGAAGGTTATATATATTATTTATTGAAACAAACATCTTCAAGTATATATAGTATTAACGTAAACATTCCTTACCGGTAGGTGTCGACTGTGCATCGTTCTCTGTAATGTTAACTTCATCTTCGGGAACAGACTCCTCAGGTGGGGAGTCCTCAATGGGTTCAGGACTTGGACTCGGTGGAGGAGGCACATTTCTCCTTTGTCTTTTTGGCGGCATACTTGGAAATGGTTATATATAACAAAAAAATATTATTAGAATAAATTTATATTTATTATAAAATTCTATAATGGCTGTATATGAATAAACATTTTAGTACTTTTAGTCTTCATCTTCGGATGTATTTTCCATGTTTGTTTCAGAATCTCTCTGTATAACATCTTCTTCATCATCATCATCAAGCTCTTGTTCGTCATCCTTATCCACTTCCCCCCCAGATTCTTGTTCGTCTTCTTCTTCTGACTCTTCTTCTGTACTTTTCTCACTTTCTTCAAATGAGTGATAATTTAATGAAGACGGGTCGAGATGGATGAGTGGGACGTCATCTCTACATAAGGGGAGCAACTCGAGTGCACCGAGGTCAACAAATAAGTTAATATCCCCTCCTCCATCTTCCTGGTAGGCCTCTACATTTAGAGTGTCATCTTCATCTCCACTATTATCATAATCTGCACTCGTTCCTACTTCATATATATTTTGAGGGACAAATTTTTGTACAACTCGCCAAGTTATCTCTCAACTATCTTCATCAGCACTTTTCATTGGATCAATCAAGTAATAGATTTGAGTAGCTTGACAAGCCAATACGAATGGATCATCTTCGTACCATTTAGATGCAGTATTGACACTCGTAAAATGATTATCCCTATATATCGAATCCTGACCACCGCCTAGATCCCACCAATCACATTTGAAGACATATGTTATAGACCCACCCAGATATTTCAATCCGATAATATCACGAATGACACCATAATAATCAATATCATCTGTTCCATGACTCCCCTCGACCAAGACACCACAATTTTGAGTTTTTCTATTACGTTCACGGTCCAGAGTATGGAATCTATAACCTCGAACTGTGCATGCAGTGTATCGAAGTGCTCTGTTTGATGGACCACGGGCCAATGCATACAATTCAAAAGAGACTGATCCGGGATCACGAGCACGTTGTTCCAATATCTAACAATTTAAATAATGTCATTTATTAAATATTAGTTAGAGTTAAAACTTTCATCATGTAACATATAGTATAGAGTTTAGTTCATACACGTTGTTCAAACCATCCAGAAAATTCTGACTCGTGTCTTGCCACTATATCCTCGACGCCTTCCATCTTAAGTTTGTCCATGTGCTCACTGTATAGTATATATTATCATATTATTTTACATAACAATAGTTAAAGTTGTATATAATCTTTAGAATTATTTAAACCTTGTACAACGACATACCTGAGATAGTGATCAATTTCCTGACAATTATTTAGTATGTACCACTGAACTTTACCCAACTCTGTATCAAGTAAATCGTAACCCGTTTGTGCACCCAAAGGTCGTACATTCTGAGAAAACACTGATAGCTCACGAGAAGGCAGAGCAGCAAGATCAGCATTTCGTTCTTAACGAATAAATCGTGTCTCAACACCATGAAGATATAAAGAGCAAAATGTTAACCATTCATCGTGTATAGAGGCCTCTGCTATTGAACCCTCAGCTCTGGCTTTATTCCCAACAGTGCACTTCAGTCGACCTAAATATCTTTCAACTGGATACATCCAACGGAACTGTACTGGTCCACCTAACATGATCTCCCGGGGTAAATGTATTGCTAAATGGACCATGACATCAAAAAATGATGGTGGAAAGATTTGCTCAAATTTACATAGTATAGTAGCAATGTCTTCTTCCAGTTTCTGCAGCATATCTCGCTTCACTACCCGAGCACACAAATCCTTAAAAAACATACACAGTTCAGTTATGGCAACACGTACAGCAGATGTTAGCTTCCCACGAATTCCCACCGGTAATAACTTCTGTAAAAATACGTAACAGTCATGACTTTTCAATCCACCAATTTTCCAGTCATCATGACTTACGCATCTACTGATATTTGAAGCATAACCATCTGGCAACTTCACACCTTGCAACCATTTGCAGAAGTCCATCCTCTCCTCCCTTGTCATTGTAAAACATGCATGCGGCATGACCACCCTCTCACCATCCACTCGTAAATGCAAATTATGTTTAATTCCCATTCTCTCAAGATCTTTCCTTGTCTTAATCGTATCTTTCGTCTTTTTATTGATGCTCATCAATGTACCTAGTATATTATCACAAATATTCTTCTCAATATGCATTACATCCAAACTATGTCGCAACATGCAGGACGACCAATACGGCAACTCAAAAAAAATACTACGCTTTTCCAATTCAATTCTGCTACGCCTCGTTTTCTCTTGTTCTTTCCCCGACCTTTGCCAAAATTGTTCGCTGCCACATGTACCAATTGTTCCAGGATCTCTTCCCCAGACAACTCATTTGGCGCAATTCTATCTTCTACGCATCCATCAAACTTAGCGGATTCTGTTCTCCATGCATGATTAGTTGGTAGATAACATCGATAACCCATGAAACACAACTTTTGAGAATATTTTAACCACTCACTAGTAGTTTCTTTATTACACGTCGGACACGCTAACTTTCCTTTAGTACTCCAGCCAGAAAGATTCCCATATGCTGGAAAGTCATTTATCGTCCACATTACCGCAGCATGCATCTGAAAAGTTGTTGATGTGGATGCATCATAAGTTCTGACGCCTGCTTCCCATAACTCTTTCAACTCTTCAATCAACGGCTGCAAATATACGTCAATGTCATTCCCAGGTGATCTCGGGCCGGGGATAAGCAAAGTTAACAAAAAGTTAGGCGCCTTCATGCACCTCCATGGTGGAAGATTGTACGGAATCAACACTACAGGCCAAGTGCTATAACTTGTACTCATATTTCCAAAAGGGTTGAATCCATCAGTTGTGAGTCCGAGACGCACGTTCCTTGCTTCTATCCCAAACTCTGGATATTGATTATCGAAAGATTGCCACGCAAGTGAATCAGCAGGGTGCCTCATAAATCCATCATTTTGAACTCTTTTCTCTTTGTGCCACTTCATATCATGAGCTATTTTCTTACACATGTATAATCTTTGCAACCGGGGTTTCAATGGGAAATATCGCAATACTTTAACCGGAACGCTTTTCTTATCCTTCCACCTCGACTCTCCGCATACAGGACATGCTTGTTTCTCCTCGTTCTCATTCCAAAATAAAACACAATCATTCTTGCACGCATGTATGGACTTGTACTCAAATCCTAATCCCTTTCTCAACTGTTTCGCTTCATAAAAGTTCTTCGGCAATGCAGATCCTTCGAGAAGCACTTCGTTAAATAAGTCTAATACTATGTTAATTGCTTTGGTTGACATTCCACACAATGATTTTATGTGAAGCAACCGCACAATAAACGACATTTTAGAATGTTTTGTACAACCTAGATAAAGCTCACGCTTTGCATCTTCCCACATTTCTGGAAAATTATCTGAATCATTCCGTTGCCCACTTGAGCCATTGTCGTCAACCTCATCCATAAACATCCCAGTTCCAATGTCACTCAACATCTCCTCCATCTCATCTCACTCATAATCATCATCCACGTTGTGCAAATTTTCCCGCTGACTGAATAAGTCATCCGCTGATTCAGCATACGGCTCACCATGCAGTACCCATCGAGTATAGCCCAAATCCATACCATTCACAAATATATGACTTTCAGCTTCATCCAATCCTATCGCACACAAATTTTTACAACCTCAACATGGACACTTAATGTAACCACGACTATCAGCAGACGCCTTTGCAAAATCAATGAAGGCCCTTACTCCACGCGCATAGGGTATGTAATCTTTTCCAAGTCTATCACGTAAACGCATCCAACTTTTATCCATTTCTAAAAGCATCTATTTTTTTAGTAATTAAGGTAAAGTTAAATACACATGCATGTCATGATACATCATGTTCAAAGTACTCTTTCTCAAGGTAGTTGGTCATATCCCATTCGAGATTATATTCTCCATATTGCACAAGTCCCGTCACTCTACTACTTTGAACGTTTGTAAAAATTTCGGCAGCACTTCCCCATAGTTCTCCAAGTATACATGTTCACATATAGGGATTATGACCCTAAGAACAGTATACCCGAAGAACAAATGAGGAAGACATCGAAACTTCATACTAAACGTTCAAAGTAGGAATAACGTTTATGTGCAATACAGATAATATAATCTCAAACTGTCTACACTGGACAATTCAGGAATTAATGTACACCTAAATGTACACTAATTCCCAAACGGGTCTAAGGTTATTTATGCAATGTTATACAATATCTAACAAAAAAGTCTACAAATAAATTAGCGCACATTGTTTGAATTATCCCGATGTACTAATAATATTTATATTATTAATGATTGATAACACTTAGAAATTATTTGTAGACTTATATAATTCCTAATTTATTATATTATATGTCATTTATTAGCTATATAATATATAACACTACTATAAAATATCTTATAATTACTATTATAAGTTACTGATAACACTTATATTTGATCTGTTATTATATAGCTTAAAATAACAATTTTTACTTATTTATCTCGTATTTAATATAATATATAGTAAATTAGATTATAATTACTAGTTATACTATATATTGATAACACTTAATTGTTATCAGTTATTATATAATTATTACTATTATTGCCAAAATTATTATAATTATTATAATAATTTTTATTATTAAATAAGTAATTATTATTATAATTACTTATCTATTTCTTATTAATCATTTTTTAATACTATACATTACATGATAATTATTATTATGGATTAATACTAATATACTCTATACTATATATTATTAGATAAAATATTTAGGATTATTGAGCTATTAGATAAATAAGTATTATTATTTTATAATACTTATTTATATTATCATTTTAGTAATACGATTTTTTATATATACTATATAGTTATGCCTTATTATTGACACTTAGTAATATATGATAATTTATTATATTAGTTATTTAACTAATTATATATATAATAGTTATAATTGTAATATTATAATTTATAATCTTCATCATCCAATAAATTATATTTTAAAATTTTTATTCTTACACAAATAATCACACTATTTATTTATTAAAAAAATTGTTATATATATTTTTTTATAACAACAAATTACTAAAATAGACACATAAACTAACAAATAATTATTATTCAAAAACATACACTATACTAAAACATTATCACATTAAGAATAAACATATTCAATAACAATAATTTTTCTTTTTAATTCATCCAAACAACACAAACTTAATCACAAATTATATCCACAATAAAATGTAACAATAGAGTTTAGTATATATACCTTGTGCTTTAAATAAATTCTTCTTCAAAAATCACAACTTCTCAACAATTCACAATAAATGATCCTTCAAAAAATACACAATACTAGTTAGTTAAATATATATGAAATAAAACATTGATAATTATCATGTATATTACAAATAAAAAAATGAGAAAAACCATTTACCTTATTGCTTAAAAAAATACCTTTGCAACCTCCCTCTCACTATAACCCTCCACTTCTTCTCTTCCTCTCTCTAAAACTCTCTGTCTCTCCCCACTGCTTTCCACTTCCCAGCTCCGTCTCTCTAAAACTCTCTCTGTCTCTCACTCTAACACGCATGGAGGAAAGCAGAAATGAATCTGCTTTCCCGTGCGTGAAAGTTTTATTTTCTGCTTGTAATGCGATTAACGTTCGGACGTTCATTAATGAACGTTCGAACGTTTCATTTTACGTGCGAACGTTTACGCATTAATGTTCGAACGTAAAATTATCCCGCCCAATAATTATACAGTACGTTCACACGTATTGTTGTCCATCCTACGTATTCGCCAGTAACGTTCGAATGTTTATATAGTACGTTAGAACGTACTGTGCAAATTTGCTTTAAGAGGGAAATTTCCCTCCGAATTTATTATAACGTCCAAACGTTTCTCATTAAGGTTCGAACGTTAATATTATTATTTACATATTATATATTTAGTATATTCCTCATAATATACTTATTAATTAAATTATAAAGTATACAATATTAATTAATATATAATTTGTACCAATTATAATATTATATATAACATAAGTATTATATAACAACGTACTATATATATATATATTATAACTTTATATAAACTAATAATATAAAATATATATTATATTATAACTATAATATATAATAAGTATATTATATATTATAGTTATAACAAGTATATTATAATATATTATATAGGAAAAATTGTATATTATCCTAGTATAGTATACTTTAATATAGTATATCTAATAACTATATTAAAGTAATATAGTTATTAGATAATGTAGTATAAATATTATATAATATATTATCTATATTATAGTCTATAATATAGTATAAGTATTATATAGTATGTTATCTATATATAATAACTATATAATATTGTATAATATATTATATAGTAAATATATTATAGATATAATATAGTACTAGTACTATGTTATATATACTACTTGTATATAATATAATATATAATAACATACGAATATATATTATATCTATATATAGTATATAATACGTATATAATATACGTATATAATATAGTATACTATATTACTATATACTATATAATATAGGTTTCAATAATACATATATAACATTATATACGTATTAAAACTACATACTATATAACACTATATAGTATACACTATATAGTATATAGTGTAATATACTATATACAATATAGTATAACACTATATAGTATATAGTATACACTATATAAACATATAACAGTATATAGTATACGCTATATACACTATTAACACTATATACTATATAATATACGTATAGTATATGTATATAATATTATACATTAGTATATAGTATATAGTATACACTATATACACGTATAACAGTATATAGTATACGCTATATACACTATTAACACTATATACTATATAATATACGTATATTATACGTATATAATATTATACATTATATAATATATAATATTATATATTATATATCATATTATATAGTAATATATAGGTAATATAATATATATTATAATAATATATTATATAATATATATAATATAATATATAGTGTAAAAACGTTCGAATGTTATAACCAAAACGTTCGGACGTTTTGGTTGACGTCCGAACATATACTATAGTACGTTCGCATGTTAACACAACGTCCGAACGTAAAAGTTATACGTTCGCACGTATGCTTTTACGTCCGAACGTAATCTGCATAACGTTTGCAAGTGCAGTTAACGTCCGAACGTTAATTAATTAACGTTCGGACGTTAACTGTATATAAGGCCAGGCACGACGGTTTCCAGGCCATAACTTGTACGAAACCGGTTATAAAACTCAAACTCTCTCATCTTCTCCGCCACGCATGCCGCCGCAACTGTCACCATCCGCCACCACAACCGTCACTAAAAGGTAATGTGCCCTCTCCCTCTTCTATTTCCTTGCTTTTAATCGGTGGGTTTCAAAAATTCGAAACCCACCGTAGCCCGGTTATAAAACTTGCATTTCCGGCCACCATTCGCAGTAAAATGATAGAATAGGACCGTAGAAACATTCCCCATCTTTTGAAATGCATATTTTGGTTGTTTGTGGCTTCGAAACATGCGTTTCGAAGCTTTCGGTAATGGCTGAGTTGACTCAGCGTTTCTGTGTCATAACGTTCGGACGTCACGACACAACGTCCGAACGTGTGACCTTTTGTATTCTTTACGTTAGCACATTATATTGTAACGTGCGAACGTATTAGTTTTACGTGCGAACGTTTTTATCCAACGCTTTAACGTAACGTTGGATAAAACGTTCGAACGAAAACCGTTGGTATTCTTCGGCTAGTAAGAACGTCCGAACGTATGACGGTTCAAATTCATTACGTCCGAACGTTTGGATAATACGTTCGGACGTAATGAACTTATTCGCACGTTTTTATCGAACGTTTGAATGAAACGTTCAATATAAAAACGTCCGAACTTATCATCTTTGTAAATTCGCACCTATTTTAACGTGCGAACGTACATTGTATTAACGTTCGAACGTTTCCTATAAAAAAAATTTTATATTGTTTCTTTTGGGTATTATTATTTTATATATTGAAAAAGTAAAATTATTTAAAAGTTTTACTGGCAAAATTATGTAAATTTATAAGGATGATATTTTAATTTTTAGTATAATCCATATATGTCATAATACGTATGTATTTGTGATTATAATCATTTTTTTAAAATGTTATAACTTATATATTTTTTTTTATTTTCAGGATATGGCTCAGTATATGACGACAAGGAAGCGAGGGAGGGATGGAGGCAATTCGGACATCGCTCGACTGGGGGCACGAACTGTTATGGGGGAACGATAAATCCTCATTAATGAGTTTGATGAGCTCAGCTGGGAGCAAAAGACGCTGAGAGACGTCTTCGTCACCAGAGGCTGGGGCCCTATATGCACATTGAGGGGAAAGATTTACCCCACAATGGTTCGAGAGTTTTACATTGGGATGGCCACCATGCCTAACGATGCATCATCCCATACTCTCAGTGTACGCGGTGTACAGTTTCAGTTCTCGGCGGATGTTCTCGCCGACTTGCTCCAGATTCCGCGTATACTACCTGAGTCGACAGCTGCTTAGGCTGATGACATAGCAGCTGCATTTTCTCCGGGCATATTCGAGGCAGATCCAGCCGCTTCTGCTTCATCTTCGAGCCCTGTTGAGTTTATGCCCAGTCATGAAGAAGATCGACCCGAGGGCGATCCTATTGCTGCTGAGGTTGGTGACGATGAGCGGGACCAGGATTTATACATCCTCACTGGCACGGACCGCACAAAACTCGATAGGCCGAACTCCTTCAGCCAGAATCAGCTGCTGCCTTTCTTTCGCATGTTGCACATTTTTGTTGCAACAAATGTAGACCCGGTGGCACATAAGAGCACATTCAGTCGGGCTCGTGCACAGTTCCTGATTGGCTTGGCACGTGGTGAGCCCATTGACTTGCCCCTTGTTATATTTGAGCGGATCCGTTACGAGGCCAGCATCGTTACCACGGATAATCTCCCATACGGAGTCATCATCAGCCGCTTATTACTAGCCCGGGGAATGCCACTCCAGGCGGAGGAGATGGTTATAAACCAGATGAGCTCTATCGACATAACCACACACCGCCGGAGCATTGGGCAGGGGAGAGGCTCAACTCTGCGTCAGTCTGGTCCTACGCCAGATCTTGTTCCCCCGACTGAGTCTGGGGCCGATGTTGCTCGCCTGTCGGCGAGTACTAGTCAGCAGCCGGGAGTTACATCTGCTGGGGATGTGCGACCTGCTTGGGTTGATACAATGATGACAGATATGAAGGCGCATATAGACTGACAGATCGATAGACAGATTGCACATATAGATCTGGCTGTCGCACATCTTGCACATCATGTAGATGTGTTAAACAATAAGGTTGAGACATTGACTGAGGAGTTTCGATCTTTTGTAAACCAGCAGTTCTGAAAGTGATTTGTAAAAATTTATCATTCGAATGTTTTTTATTTTCGACATATGTAATGGACACAAATATTTAATGTATGTATTGTGTAGCTTAATTTCTACTCTTAATTTTTTTTTTAATATAACGTTACTCAACCTTACTATTAAAAAAATATATATTATGGTTAATTTATGTAATTTAACATATAACGTTCGAACTTTATCATATTAACGTTCGAACATTGGCGCTAATATATTCACGTTCACACGTAATTATGTAAAACGTTCAAACGTTCGCGCTAATTTTTTTTATGTTCGCACGTAAATATACATAACATTCGAACGTTACTTTGACGTGCGAACGTATTATGTTAAACGTCCGAACGTTTTGAAATTCTTGCCCAACATTTAGTGACAGTTCTCACAAACCGTCACAGTAAATACGTTTTAGTCACAGTTTAGAAACCGTCACTATTTATAATCTGTCACTAAAAGTCATATTTGTTGTAGTTTCTGTAGGGCGCGTGGGGGCGCGTGGGCGCGTGTCCTTCACGCGTCTTCAACCTCTGGAGCTTGTGAGGGAGCGTGGGAGCGTGTGGTGCACGCGTCTTCAACCTCTGGAGCGCGTGGGGGAGCGTGGGTTGCAGCAGATGCACGCGCCGATCTTCTAGGGGCGCGTGTGGCCTAGTCTGACCTCCATTTTCGATTCCGTTTGTGGCAACGGATTCGTCTCAACGCGAGGAACACCGTGGAGTTGTCAAAAATTGATTTTGAACAACTTGAATTTTTGGACAGCTCGAACCAGTGCTCTGATACCAGTTCTTGGGAGCTGTTCTGACACAGAGACGATTCTAAATAAAGAAGAGATGAAATTTAACGTGGTTCGGCAATTGCCTACGTCCACAGCTGTTGTAATTTCACTATAAAAATAATTTTTACAGAAATCTCTCTCTCACCCTCTTTGATGCACTTCTCTGCTGCACTCAGTCCGCACACTTAAGCTCTCCTATTTATAGGAGAGCAGATCACTACATTGCAGCAATTTGCTGCATGATGCTTGGGGAGGTGCCTAACAATACAAAAGCACCGAACGGTGCCTAATAAGCCAAAAGAGAAACGGTGCATTAAACAAACACATGCCTCCCACCACTTTTGTCTCCATCTGCAACATTTTTGATTAATTTGCAGGTGAGTGGTGGAATGCTAATGTCATTGACGTGGAGAACCAAGGCCTAGCCCTCGGTGCTGCTCCCAACATTTCTGATGCTTACACAATCAACGGACAGCCCGGTGATCTCTACTCATGCAAAAGCAAGTATGTCATGTTGGGTGGATCAATAATATATATCCAATTTGCAAATAAATTCTTTTAAATATATATTAAAATTTAATAAACGAACAGGACATAATTAATATTGTGAAAAACGATGACAATGAATTGAAAAATAATATCAAATGAGAAAAACAAACACGCAATCACACACGACACAAGATGTAGGTGGTTCGGCAAATTGCCTACGTCCACGGGAGCTGCAGAGGATTTTATTATTGAGGAATATCACACTACAATATGGATCTCAACACTATACGGCCACAGTATTCACTTGTACGGCCATATGATGTAAAACATCATATATATAGTTACACGGTGGAAAACCCTAAAAATGCATGTTCGCTCGAGTGGCGTGTTGATCGCGCGTCGAGCAAACTTCCCTTTCGCATCCTGCTCGAGCTCATTGTCGAGCTGACAATGAGCGTTCAACTCTGCCTGACTTCGCTCGAGCAGCCAATGCTTCCGCTCGAGCGAAAGCTTCCTGCTCGAGCTCACTGTCGAGCTAACATCGAGCGTTCGACTCTGCCTAAATTCGCTCGAGTGGTGTAGACCAGACTCCACAGTATTCAACCATTAACAAATTAATATATATTAAGGTTGTTGCATGTGCATCTTATTAGATACATATAAGCTGACGGTAGTCAAAGGGAAGACTTACATGTTACAGATCATCAATGCTGCACTCAATAACCAAATGTTCTTCAAGATAGCCAATCATACGATGGAAGTTGTCACCATCGACGCCTCCTACACCAGGTCCTATGTCACCGACGTTGTCGTGCTTGCACCTAGTCAAACCACCGACGTCCTCCTCGTCACTAACCAAACCGTGGGGTCTCATTACATAGCTGCAAGTCCTTACATTGGCGTTCAAGGTGTAACAATATCGTTTGTTGAAACCGCCACGACAAGCATTCTCGTCTACGAGGGCGCCACTTCAGCTACTCCCCTGATGCCTGACCTTCCGGCGTTCGACGACACACCCACTGCCCACAAGTTCTACACCAATCTTACTGGCCTTGTAAGTTGGCCCACATGGGTCTCTGTGCCAAAAGAGGTGGAGGTGGAGATGTTCATGACATTTGGATTGAGTCTTGCACCGTGTGGCAGCAGCGGTGACGACACTTGTGGCTGCCCATTTGGGCAGCAATTTGCTGCGAGTTTGAACAACGAATCGTTTGAACTTCCTAGCAGATTGTCTATGTTGGAAGCTTTCTTTAATAAGGTTGGTGGGATCTACACCACTGATTTTCCCAGCAAGCCTCCGGTGGAGTTTAACTACACCGATCCCAGTATCAGCTCTGATGAATCACTGCTATTTGCTCCAAAATCAACAAAAGTCAAGAATTTGAAGTACAACTCAGTAGTGCAGATTGTTCTGAAGAACACGGCTCTTATAGCAAGGAGAATCATCCTATACACCTTCATGGTTTTAACTTTCATGTGTTGGCACAAGGTTTTGGAAATTATGACCCGGTAAATGATCTCAAAAAGTTCAATCTCTTCGATCCCCAAATACGTAATACTATCGCGGTGCCCACGGGAGGTTGGGCTATTATTAGATTCAAAGCAAATAATCCAGGTAATTATTACATGCATTAATATTTCTAAAGCTATCATTATTATTTTTTAAATATGGCTATTTATATATATATATATATTTAATGTGCTTCTTTAAAAGATATATTTATCATGAAAGATTTAACAATTAATGCATGCATGCATGCATGCAGGTATCTGGATGGCACATTGCCATCTGGACGTGCATTTGCCATGGGGCTTGGGCATGGCATTCGAGGTTGAGAATGGGGCCTACACTGCTTTCGAGGCTGCCTCCACCACCAGTCGATCTACCCCAATGTTAAGAAATTGTTTCCTGTGCCACTCCAATTAATTTGTTGTCATCTTCTTATAAATAATCATGTACTGCTCTCATATATTTAATTATGTTCTGATTAATTTGTAAATTAATGGGTCTCAGATTTCATTCTTTGATATATATATAGCCTTCTCTTCAAGAAAAATATGTTAGAATTTTCAACTTGGGAAGAAGGAAGGTGGGAAAAGGAATGAGAGAAGACAGACTACTCATGAGGTGAAGAAAATTCTACACTTTTTATTGATCAATTATTGCTTTACATTCTTTCTATATATAGAGAGAACAAAAGGAAAAGTATAAGACAAATAGGTGTCTATTTTCAGTACACAATCAGAATGTACATCAGTAGCACAAACACTAGCACGATCACTTTGTAATAAGGTAGTCTGCAGTTCACTCACGCCTCAATGTGGTGGCTGCTGACAGTGCTTTTGCAGTGTAGTGGCTGCACCATTGGCTGCACCTTGCTCTGCTGTTGCAGTGTTGACAGAGTGGTCCTTTATAGCAGCAGAGTCATGTTCTTCCTTGATGGGCTTTGTTGTAGTTGATCTTGTGGCAATGGGCTTTAGGACTTTTGAACTTTGTGACTCCCCCTCAAGATGGGCATAGATGTTCAAGATGCCCATCTTGGATAATAGAAACTGAAAACTTGTAGTGCTTAGTGCTTTAGTAAAAATGTCTGCAAGTTGGAATCTTGAGGCAATATGTAGAGGAGTGATAACCTTGGCCAACACCTTTTCTCTCACAAAATGGCAATCCAATTCGATGTGCTTGGTTCTTTCATGGAAAACTGGGTTCTTGGTTATGTGTAAGGCAGACTGGTTATCACAGTAGAGGGTGGCAGGCTCAGTGTGCATAACATTAAAACACTTTAGCAAAGAAATCAACCAAACTAATTCACAGCTTCTGTAAGCTAGAGCTCGATATTCTGCCTCTGCAAATGAGCGTGAGATGGTTGCTTGTTTCTTTGACTTCCAACTGACCAAGGAATTACCAATGAAAACACAGAAACCTGTTATGGACCTCCTTGTCTCTGGGCAGGCTGCCCAATCTGAATCACTAAAGGCCTTGATGTGTAGATCTGAGTGGCAGGAAAAGAATAAACCTTGTCCTATTGACCCTTTAACATATCTCAAAACTCGATGGGCAGCTTGCATGTGCACCTCACTTGGTCTGTCCATGAACTGACTAAGTATACTTACTGCATAAGTGATGTCGGGTCTGGTTATGTTGAGGTAGATCAATCTTCCTACAAGTCTTCTGTAGCTTGTGGGATCACTCAATGAATCTGAATGTGAGTGTGAGAGTTTATGATTTGTCTCAATGGGTGTATTTGCTGGTTTGCACCCAAGGAGTCCTGCATCTTCCAAGATTTCTAAGCTGTATTTTCTTTGGCACAAGTGAATCCCATCATTTGACCTTGCAATTTCTAAGCCCAAGAAATATTTAAGGATGCCAAGATCTTTAATTTTGAATTGAGAGTGTAAGTGGGCCTTTACCTTGTCAATTGCCTTGATGTTGGAACTACCTATAACTATGTCATCAACATAGACAAGTAAGGCTATGAAGCCATCCTCATTGTTTCTAGTGAAGAGAGAGTAATCTGATTTTGAGGGTTGGAATCCAATGGAAACAAGTGAGTCAGAAAATCTTGAATGCCATTGTCTAGAGGCTTGCTTGAGTCCATAGAGTGACTTGTGGAGTTTGCAAACCAATTTTCCTTGTTTGATGGACTCCCCCTTACTGTGATAACCAGGAGGCATTTCCATATAAATTTCCTCATCTAATTGCCCATGGAGGAAGGCATTATGCACATCTAATTGATAAAGGTGCCAATTAAGGGTGGCTGCTAAGGCAAGAAACACTCATACAGTTGTGAGTTTTGCAACTGGGCTGAAAGTTTCTTGGTAGTCAAATCCTTCTCTTTGAGTGTAGCCTTTTGCCACTAGTCTAGCTTTAGGTCTTTCTATGGTGCCATCAGAATTGAGCTTGATTTTATAGACATACTTGCATCCAACTGCCCTTTTTCCTTCAGGTAAGATAGTAACAGTCCAAGTCCCATTATCTTCTAAGGCTTTTAGTTCAGCTTTCATGGCATCTTGCCAATACTTAGACTTAACAGCTTCTTGGTATGTTTGAGGTTCTCGAAGTAGAGAGAGGGAGAGAGCAAAGGATTGATGATGAGGGGACAGGTTTTTGTAAGAGAGGTATTGATGGAGAGGGTGTGCAGTGGTGTTGTAAAGTTGGTGTGAGGATGGATTGGTGTGAGCTATCTGGCATTGGTAATCATGGAGGTAAGCAGGTGGGTGTCGAGCTCTATCAGATCTCCTAAGAGGGATAGGGGTTATGTTTGGTATTGGAGAGGGAGGTGACTGTGTGTGAGGTGGAGAGAGGGCAGGCAGGTCAATTTCAGAATCATGTGAGTCAAGGTTATTTGTATTGTTTTCAGTAGGGGTTGAGGGAGTGAAATGTTGAGATGGGAAAGGAGAAGAGATGGGTTCTGGTAGAGGCGTTGGAAGGACCAGGTTGTGATGTGGGGGGATGACATGTGGAGTTTGTTGCTGAAAAGGGAAGAGTGACTCATAAAAGACTACATCCCTTGAAACAAAACAAGAATGATCTTCAAGATCATAGACTTTATATCCTTTCACTCCAGAAGGGTAACCTATGAAAATGCATCTTCTTGCTCGAGGATCTAGCTTATTTCTATGGCTCTTGATAGTAGATGCAAAGCATAGACATCCAAAGACCTTTAAGTGAGAATATGAGGGAATGGATGAGAAGAGGGTTTGATATGGAGATTTATTGTCGAGGACAGGTGTGGGGATTCTATTGATGAGATGAGCTGCAGTCAATATAGCATCTCCCCAAAATTTGAGTGGAAGGGAGGCTTGAAAAAGGAGGGCTCTAGCAGTAGAGAGGATGTGTTGATGTTTCCTCTCTACTACTCCATTTTGTTGAGGGGTGTATATGCAAGTTTTTTGGTGTAAAATGCCTTGTGAGTGGTAGAAATCTGTCATCTGAAATTCTAATCCATTATCAGACCTTATTTGTTTAATTTTGGCATCAAATTGATTCTGAACCATGTGGACAAAATTCTGTAGGATATTTCTTGTTTCAGATTTGAACTTCATCAAGTAAATCCAAGTGACCCGAGTCTTATCATCCACAATGGTTAGGAAATATTGATGTCCTTGAATGGAAGGACAGGAGTAGGGCCCCCAAATGTCACAGTGAATTAATTCAAATGGAGTAGATGTAGAAATGGAGCTTAAATGGAAAGGTTTTCTCTTTTGTTTAGCCAAATGACAGATTGTGCATTGCATATCACTATTACATTTTACACTAGGGACATGAGTTTGAATAACATTCATCCTTTGGTGAGGTATATGTCCTAATCTAAAATGCCATAGATCAAAGTTTTGTTGCTGGTTAGAGCTCGAGTCTTCATTGTTGGTGTGTTGACTGGAAGATTCTGTGATTGATGGAGGACCTTGGACAGCATGGCAGGAAGGGGATTGAGGTCTGAGGAAATACAGTCCATTGGAAACTTTAGTAAGACCAATCGTCATCCATGAAGATAGGCCCTGTATGAGGCAAGATTTTTCAAGAAAAATGAGGCAAAGAGAAGAATCTTGGGTGAGCTTACTGGCAGATATAAGATTAAAGGTGAAACTGGGCACACATAGGACATTTTGTAGAGTGAGTCTATCTGAAATTTTGACAGTGCCTACATGTGTCACTTTAGCCTGAGTTTTGTTTGGGAGATGCACCTGAGTTTGCTTCTCAGAAGTGATGGTGGTGAGCAGTGAGGTGGAGCAGACCATGTGGTCTGTGGCTCCAGTGTCAAGGATCCATTGTGAGCATGCTTTTTTATTGTGTTTTGCAGAAAAATGAAGGTATGCTTGTTGGACAGATTCTGTGTGAGGGATTATACCTGCCATGTTGGAGGAGTGATGGCTGGGAGACTTGGTATCTGTTGCTGTTTGGAGGTTGGTGCCAGAATGGGAGGTTAGGTTCCTCTCCTTCAAGTTGAGCTGAGATGTCTGAGCATTGAGAAGAGTAGCTAGGGAAGTTGTGGGACACTCAAGGTGTTGTTTTCTTGGCCTTGAGCAGTAACCTGGTTTAATGAGTGAGTGTTTGGTCCAGCATTTGAGTAGCTAGGTTTGGACTTGGTGAATTTGAAGTTGGATGGGAACCCAACCAATCGATAGCATTTTTCCCTTGTATGGCCTATCTTTCCACAATGATAGCAGGTAATGTCTTTCTTTTTGGCTTGACTATGGTAAGCTGCTAGTACTGATGATTCATTTTGAGGCATCACAAGGGATCTAGCTTGCCTTTGTCTTTCCTCTTGCAAGACTAGGGAAAACACTCTATCTAATGAGGGTATGGGGCTCATGAGGATGATCTGTCCTCTGATGGCATCATAAGTATCATTTAGTCCCATTAAGAATTTGAAGATCGAATCTATTTGTTGGACTTCTCCTACAGATTCTAAGATCTTAGAAGTACATAGGCCACATGAACAATGGGGTAATGGTCTATAGTTGTGCAACTCTTCCCACACTGCATTAAGTTGGGTAAAATAATCACTCACAGATTGTGATCCTTGAGTGATAGATCCCAGTTGTTGTTGCAGTTGGAAGATGCGCACATTGTCAGGTTGTGCAAACCTAGCTTTAAGCTTTACCCAAACTTCTTTAGCTGAGCTCACATATAGAACATTTGATGCAATTTCTTTTGAGATTGAGTTGAGAATCCAAGATAGGATTAAGTTGTTGCAGCGGAGCCAAGGAACATAGAGGGTGCTGGTAAGTGCAGGGGTCTCAATGGTTCCATCCAAAAAACCAAGTTTGTTCTTGATTGAAATGGCTAAGGTGAATGAGAGATGCCAAGAGAGGTAGTTAGGCCCTATTAGGTGAGGTGTGACCACCACAGTGTTGGCACTATCACTGTGGTGCAAATAAAAGGGGCTGTTGGGATCCTCAGATGGAGAAGGAGGCTGCTGTTGTGGGCTTGCTTCAGCCATGGAAGTAGTGAGTTACAGACAGAGTGGTAAGGGAAGTATAAAGGAATGATGATTGATGATAGAAATGAAAAAAAAAATCCAGGTCAGACCCGCTCTGATACCATGTTAGAATTTTCAACTTGGGAAGAAGGAAGGTGGGAAAAGGAATGAGAGAAGACAGACTACTCGTGAGGTGAAGAAAATTCTACACTTTTTATTGATCAATTATTGCTTTACATTCTTTCTATATATAGAGAGAACAAAAGGAAAAGTATAAGACAAATAGGTGTCTATTTTCAGTACACAATCAGAATGTAGATCAGTAGCACAAACACTAGCACGATCACTTTGTAATAAGGTAGTCTGCAATTCACTCACGCCTCAATGTGGTGGCTGCTGACAGTGCTTTTGCAGTGTAGTGGCTGCACCTTGCTCTGCTGCTGCAGTGTTGACAGAGCGGTCCTTTATAGCAGCAGAGTCATGTTCTTCTTTGATGGGCTTTGTTGTAGTTGATCTTGTGGCAATGGGCTTTAGGACTTTTGAACTTTGTGAAAATATATAACTCCATGAAAAACGCTAACCAAGTTGTAATTATATAATTTAATGGAGAATCAAACAAATTAAAGCGTGAGGTGTCTCCTTTTTAGAAGTGGATGTGGCTAGACATGAGGCTCATGATGTGTAGCTAGCGTAGGAGGGCCGCGCGGGAGCCTTCAAATGCACCAGTACTTTGTCAATGCTAATAATATATATTTCAGCAGTAGTACAGCTGAAATATATATTATTAGCATTGACAAAGCTGGCTAATCAATTTGGACAAGCTCATCATCATGTTTACCATTTAACAAATTAATTAAAAACTATCCTCGGACCTCGGACATGATTGTTCATGAAATTGACGGGAAATACTAAAGCATATGGATGTTGCTGAGGAGATGGCCGTGAAATTCAGTACTGTAGGCCTAGCGTGATGGGCATTTTTATTCATCCAATTCTATATACAGGTACCATCGATAACTTGCATTACATAGGCCGGCCCATTATATATAGTGAGAAAATCTAATGTTCTTTTTGTAGCCCTTTATTTTATTGCAAACCTTGCTAGCTAGCTAATTACCTTAGAGACCATCGCTTAGCTTTTATTTTATTATATAGTATTATTGGACCCACAATTAATAAATCTAAATATATATTAATGAGTTAGAAAAATCCATTATTAAGTATGGCACTGGCTATTTATTGTCTATATAATATAGATCCACATTTACCTTTAAAGATGGGTTTATCTCTCTTCGAATTAGACGGCCTCATGGATTTGGAGAGGATCTAATTGCTTTGAAATTTGAATGTTGACGGCCAAGCAAAAGCAAAAGCAAAACCACAAGCACCATTTCTTTTGAAACCAATAGATCATGATCATAATTGTATAATTTACATATATAATGTATAAGGCCGAATATCAATCCCTTTTTTACTATATATATTATATGTAGGTTTTTGTTATGAACATGTTTCACAGCTTCACACACACAATCACTTGCAATAAAAAAGAAATGAGACTTGGAGGTTCAAAAGAATACCTCCAGGCTCCAATGCCTAAATCAATAAAAATAATAAAGATTTCTCTAATAATTGAATTAAATGAATCTCGTTGTCATATTTAGATTGTATAACCCGTGATTCTTTCTATTCTTATTTGATAATTGTTTCACCCATTATTTGAAATTCATGTTACAAGATATTGGAGCTTAACTTATTCCAAATAAGCTGATAGCGTTTCTCCCAGAGTTCTTGGGCAGTTGTTCTTTTAATGTTATCCTCTTATGTGTTTGAAATGGAACAAGCTCTGGATTGATTGGATTATCGGGCTACGTTATAGTTTAGGCCCATGGTATGACCCGACAGGCCCCCGGAAGAAGAGGATTAACCCTCCTCCAGTTTCAATTAATAAATCTCGGGGGAAAAACTAATTCCAAAACATATATAAAACCAGCTTAGTTTATAAAATTGATTGCGAAATATACACTCTTCCACAAAGTTACATAGATAGAAATATTCCTGATCAAACACACTCGATTCACAAAAGAATGAACACCTCATTCCCTCAACTTTCTATTCAATCTGAATTAATAATAATTATTCCTCATTCATTAATTATACTAATCTCAAAGGAATATCAATATGGTCTTGATCAAGAAACCACATTATCATGAAGATGATTACAGGGGAGCTGGAGCTGGAGCAGAGGAGGGCGCCTGCGTTGATTCCGCTGAATAATGATGATCAGTAACAACGGGACCAGGGGCTACACCAGAGCTCAAAAGCTCGCTCATGGCACGGTGAGGGTTAGTGCGTTGCCCCTCACAAAGATCTGGCAAAGATACTCCTGCATGTATCAAAACAAGCAATCGATAAATTAAGATGGTTAATATAATAACAACGTGTTACCTATGTTATAAATTTAGATCGTAATTAGTCACGATCTTTCAAATTATGATTATTTATAAATGAAAAATTATACTTTAACCCCCCCCCCCCTAAAATTTATATTTCAATTTATTCTTTTGTTACAATCTAACCATTAAATAAACGAAAAATAGATAAAGTGACACGATTTCATGAATATTGTTTGGATCTTAATTAATTAAAAGCTGAGAGAAGAGTAATTAATTAGTTACAAATAAATTAAGTAACGGTAATATTATACATATATATTTTTAATAGAGATTATAAAATGACAACTATTATATATATATATATATATATATATATGTTGTTGGCTATATCGGAAAAAGAGTTGTAATTGTAGGATTCTAAAGTATAACATTCTCTCATATAGTTGATTAAATTAAAAGGAAACCTCAATAATATTTTATTTATATATAGAAAGAAGAATGCTTTGATTGAAGGGAAAGCTTCAAAAAAGAAAAAACATTAACGTACTGATGAGGTATCATGCATAGAAGAGCTAGCTTTCGTGAGTAGAACGGGATTGCGAAAGAATAACAACACATGATGATGAGGATCTCATGTTAGGGACATTCGATCATCACATTCATGAATTATCTCCAGAATTAATATATTTTTCGTCTAAAATTCTATATATATTATGTCTCGCGAAAGATATTAATAAAATAAATAAAGGCAGGAGAGTTTGGAAATAAATAAATAAATTAAGAATTCTTACCCTCCCCAGCAGCCAAGTTGGAATAAAGATCGATAATGTTGGGACACTTCTGGTAACAATCCGGGGAGCAAAGCTTGGCAGTGACTTGGGGTTCAAGAAGGGCATCCGATGAAATTCCGACAGCTTTCCTATCAACACCACAAGCCTTAACACATTGGTCGGTCTCTATGTATTCAGACTTGCCCTCAACCACCACTTCTGATGTCCTGCACTGGTACTCCACGATTCCTTTCCCACCCACAGCCGTCTCCAGCAAACACCTTTTCCCCGACGAAGCTATTGCAAACGCGCAAACATTCGATGGCAAATTCTCACAGACCAGCTCGGCTGCATTACCCACAAACACGTAAGCACAAGCAAATTAAAAATAAATAAATAAAGACTCATTAATACTCAGAATCAGAACGTTCAAATTAAGTAGACGTACATATTGCTGCATGGAGGAAGAGAGAAGATAGGAAGAGAGCCAAAGGCAATTTAGATGAGAAAAAAGCCATGTTTGCAAATGAATTGTACTACGTGTTATGCTTTGGGTTCCGACCGAAGGAAAAATATGGAAAGAAGAGAAAGTATATAATGTTGTTTTGAGAGTGAATGGAGAAGGGCATGTATATATAGGTGAAAAGATTCGGACAATACAACCAAAACGGTATCTATGGACCGACTTTGGGAGAAGTCACCGCCTTTGAAAGCTCCCCAGCTTGCTTGTTTAAGAATTCAACCCAAATTAACGCGTGTCTATTTATGGAGACGCGTTTGGTAGGTTCAAGGTTATACTAGTTTGTTATATACCTAACCTAATATTGCAACTACATTCCATGCATCGAACGATCTGTATGTAAAATGTTTGACGTTTCTATTTTTATTTATTTAAAAGCTTTTATAATTATGAGTTATTTATGAGTGTGTGTGTGTGTGTAATTAGAAATAAAGATTATAGAGCACGATATATTTTTCAATATTTATGTTTTTTGTTTCTATTTTTAATTAATATGTTTTCTAGAACGTCCTCCTAGTACTACGTCGAACTTTCTTGATGATTTGACTTTTATTAGACGTAAGAATGTTTCTGGCCTGCTTGGTAAGACGTGTTCGAATTGATATAATTGGATGCCAGCCTGCCTAAGCTGCGCCGGCTTCTTCATGTTGAAATAATTCTCGATGATTAATTGTTATTTGTCCATATATTCCCTCGTTTGGTTCTTGACCTTTCATGCATGCCGCGCGCATGGGCCCAAACATTAATATATAATAAATAATTATATATAGAAATTAAATTACTTCAAATTCTAATAATTAATCCTTAATCTATATATAAGAGAATATCTAGTTTTACACGTAAATTCTTCATTAATGTTTCCTAGCTATATATATTTGTTTGATTCTGAAAACAGAAAATTTCAATATATATGAGCGGTGTCACCAGATTAGAATATTAGTATATTTTAAAGTTTTTTTATTTTTTCATATTTTTTAATATATTTATAAAATAAAAAATATGTATTAATACATTAAAAATTATTATTTTTAATTATTAAATAAAAAACTTAATAAATAATCAAATGAAACAGTCACGTTAGGCGGCACGATAGCTTTATTCATGTATTGAATTAATCCGGCCCCGCCGTCGACTTGACCCGGATTTTGCAGGTCATGGGTCAGACTTCGTGACCAACTTGCCAGCACACCCCCACACATGTCACGAAGAAATTTATAATAAGCAGGCCAAGGCCAAACTCATGCAGACTTTGGACATTGATGGGTCAACTAAAATTATTAATACAGAAAATTCCTTCTCGGATTCCCCGAACTGTAACGTTGGGTTCCTTGTTCACATCGAAGGCCGACGACAGTAATTTTAAAACTTTCGATATAAGAATTGTTAAATCTTATTTTATTATTATAATTTTTTAAAATTTTTATATAAAATATAATAATTTATTTAATTTTTTTAAAATTTTAAAATAATAATAATATTAAAAAATTAATATTTTGATAATATTTTATTTAATTTTTATCTCATCTTAACTTACTATCAAAATTACCTTAATTCTCAAAATTGATATTATTTTATTCACAATCAAATTTAAATATAGAAAAATTATATTCATCGTCTTTATATCTTATATTATATTTAATTTTTTAATTTTTTATTCTTTCTTTTTACTAAATATGTAATGTATATATGACGTGTAAAAAAATTTAATTAATTTAAAAAAAATAAATTTTAAAAAATAAATATAATGTATAGTATTTTAAAATGATGAAAAGTAAAACTCTTTTATTAAATATACTCTGCACTTTCAATAAAATTTTTCCAGCATGATGGAGAGGCGGGCTTGGTTCATGGAACTTAAGGAAAAGCAAGAAATTTCCAGACAGTTTGTATAATTATAAAGACATGGATGGAGTTTCCACCACGCATGAAAAAATACAGCATTAATTTTTTATGACCATTCCCGTCCCCATAATTGACGTATGATCAAACGTGCCCACCACGCTGGACGACGACGATTGACTTGTAAGCAAGTGATCAATCGTACGTATGCAGCATGCATTATTTTTATTGCAACTTATTGATATTTCAAACAATTAAACCATTTAATTATAAGTTTCCAATATGGGAAAAAAAAAAAAAAAAAAAAAAAAAAAAAACAAGGCAATTGAGTGTACGTAATGTGAAAGGATCCTTTTATTTTTATTTTTATTTATTAGTGTTTTACTATTTAGTTTTTTTTCCTTTTATTTTTTGAATCTAGATTAAAAAATTTCAAACATAACCTTCTTGTAAAACTTAGAAAAAAAATAAATTTAACCAACATAATGAAGGTGCATCTTTCTTTCTGATACTGTTTTTGAAACTCAGAGTAAAATAAGGTTAATTTTTATAAAATTGAATTTATTTTTAATTAAATTACATAATTACGTTAGTTGATTAAATTTATTTTCTTATAAATTATTCAAGAAGGTTATATTTGATATTTTTCTTAATTCAGATTCAAATAACAAAAAAAAAACTAATAGTGAAATAATAGTAGAAAAAGTGTAAAGTATCCTTAACCGTTCAAAAATCCCTTTCATGACAAGAATATGGATTAATGCATTGGTCTATTTCCCGTTGTTTAGGAAAAACAGCTCTAAGTATCAATATCATGTGGTCTACTCCTAGATTCTAATTATCATTAGGAAAAACTTTCCAGTTTCCATGAAATGCTAATATAACTTAATTCCACAACAACTTACACCACACACATGTTGAATAGAAAAAATAAATAAAAGAATTGTTCTACTCAGCATGAAGTGTGTGATATAGGGCAATTGAATAGAATAACTCATATTATTTGACATTTTTTAAGGTAATGATACATTTACACTTTCTTTACTACTACTTTACTATCAAGGTATTTTTTTTTTGGTTCCTTTTGTTCTTTGAGCCTGGATTATTAGAAAATTTCAAAACATGACATTCTTGCATAATTTAGAAGAAAATAAATTCAATCAATCAACAAAATCATATAATTTAATAAAAAAATAAATTCAATTTTATAAAAATTAACCTTCTTTTGCTCTTTGAGTTTCAAAAACACTGTCAGAAAGAATAAGGCTCCTTTATTACGTTGGTTGAGTTTATTTTCTTTTAGATTATGTAAGAATGCCATGTTTTGAAATTTTTAATCTAAATTCAAAAACTAAAAGGGAAAAAAAATTACTAGAGAGTAAAGAAGTAATAAAAGTAGTATATTTACTCATTTTAAATTAGTCTAAATGAGAATAAAGGGTAAGATTAATTTAGCTAAGATGACTATAAAAATAGTGAATGTAAATGGGAGGGGGCTCCTCCGTCTTCCCAATGCACTAAGTTATTAACAGAAAAATATAATAAATAATTCAACTTTTTCAAATTTTAAAATAATAATAATAATAAATAATATTCTAATAATATTTTATTCAACTCTTATCTCAACTCAACTTACTATTCAAATCGCACCTTAATTTTCAAAATTGATATTATTGATCTAATCATCATCATTATATTCCATACTATTTATAATTTTTTTTTTCTCTTACTAAATATGTGATATATGAATAATGAATATAACTCAATTAGTTTAAAAAAAGATAATTAAAAATTTTTAAAAAAATAAAAATAAAAATAATATATGATATATTAAGACAATGAATAACAAAACTCTTTTATACTATATTCTACACACACAATAAAATTTTTCCTGCGGAAAAAGTCAAGACAACATGGTGGAGAGGTGGGCTTTCATGATCATAGAAATTAAGGAAAAGTAAGAAATTTCCAGATAGTTTATATAAAGAACATGGATGGAGTTTCCGACTTTCCTCCACGTATGAAAAAGACCGCATTAACTTTATGACCATTCTCATCCCCATTAATGACGTATGATCAAACGTGCCCACCTTGCCGGACGACTTAGATGATTGACTTGTACGTAAGAGCATTTACATTAATCTATACATTTGTATATACAAAGTTATATTTGCATAATATGAAGTTAAATTTATCTATATTAAATTATATATTTTTAAATATTTACATAATAATAAAAAGTATTTTTATATATTTAAAGATTTATTATTCACTCTTCAAAATATATTTTATTCATTTTTTCTCTCTCACCCCACTTTCTTTTTACATATTTTTTTATATATTTTACATATTTTATTTATTCACTTCCAAAAAATATTTTACTCCAATATTTTACATATTTGAAGATCAAATCCATGCACCTCTCGCATAGGTTCTGAATACATACATTGGATGCTAATGAAATTTCTTTAGGTGTTAATTGCATGTATTAAATCAGTACATATATTAACCCTATACATAGAAATTGCAAACTCTATAAAAAAATCAAAAAAATAAGACAAAAAAATAATAAAATGATAATATTTTATTATTATTTTATTTCAAATTTGCATAAACTAATGTGAAAATTTTACTTAAATGATAAAATAGATCTCTAAAAAAGATGATCTTACGTATGCATAAGTATAAACCAATGTGGATGCTCATGATCCAACATTCGTATGCTAAATGCATCATTTTTATTGCAGAATAATTTCAGTACCCATTAATTAGGATTTAAAATGCAGAATAATTTCTGTAATTATATATATATATATATATATGAGCAGTGTTACTCTGGCATCTAAGTAGCACTGTTCTATTAGAACATTCACTATAAAAAAAAAAAGAAATTAATTACTAATAATCTTTTTGTTACTATAAATTAATCGCAATTGTTCATTTATTTTGATTGTTAATAATTTTTTTATTATTATAAATTAGTCACAATTATCTATTTTTATTTTTTTGAGTGATTAATGTATTTTAAAGTTTTTTATTTTTAATTCTTTTTCTTTTCATATTTTTTAATATATTTAAATATTTATAAAATAAAAAATATGTTTTAATACATAAAAAAATGTTTTTTTAATTATTAAATAAATTTTTTTTTTAAATTAATCAAATGAAACAGTCACGTTAGGCGGCACGATAGCTTTATTCATGTATTGAATTAATCCGGCCCTGCCGTCGACTTGACCTAGATTTTGCAGGTCATGGGTCAGACTTCGTGACCAACTTGCCAGCACATCCCACACACGTCACGAAGAAATTTATTATAAGCAGGCCAAGGCCAAACTCATGCAGACTTTGGACATTGAGGGGTCAACTAAAATTATTAATACAGAAAATTCCTTCTCGGATTCCCTGAACTGTAACGTTCGGTTCCTTGTTCGCATCGAAGGCCGACGACAGTAATTTTATAACTTCGGATATAATAATTGTTAAATCTTATTTTATTATTATAATTTTTTAAAATTTTTATATAAAATATAATAAATAATTTAATTTTTTAAAAATTTTAAAATAATAATATTATTAAAAAATTAATATTCTAATAATATTTTATTCAATTTTTATCTCATCTCAAATCACTATCAAAACTGAACCTTAATTCTCAAAATTGATATTATTTTATTCACAATCAAATTTAAATATAGAAAAATTATATTCATTATTTTTATATCTTATATTATATTTAATTTTTTAATTTTTTAATTTTTCTTTTTATTAAATGTGTAATGTATAGATTCGTGTAAAAAAATTTAATTAATTTTAAAAAAATAAATATAATATATGGTGTGTTAAAACGATAAAAAGCAAAACTCTTTTATTAAATATACTCTGCACTTTCAATAGTATTTTTCCAGCATGATGGAGAGGCGGGCTTGGTTCATGGAACTTAAGGAAAAGCAAGAAATTTCCAGACAGTTTGTATAAAGACATGGATGGAGTTTCCACCACGCATGAAAAATACAGCATTAATTTTATGACCATTCGCGTCCCCATAATTGACGTATGATCAAACGTGCCCACCACGCTGGACGGCGACGATTGACTTGTAAGCAAGTGATCAATCGTACGTATGCAGCATGCATTATTTTTATTGCAACTAATTGATATTTCAAACAATTAAACCATTTAATTATAAGTTTCGAATATGGGAAAAAAAAAAAAAGCAATTGAGTGTACGTAATGTGAAAGGATCTTTTATTTTTATTTTTTTATTACTGTTTTACTATTTAGTTTTTTTTTTCCTTTTATTTTTTGAATCTAGATTAAAAAATTTCGAATATGATCTTCTTGTAAAATTTAGAAGAAAATAAATTTAACCAACATAATGAAAGTGCATCTTTCTTTCTTATACTGTTTTTGAAGCTCAGAGTAAAATAAGATTAATTTTTATAAAATTAAATTTATTTTTAATTAAATTACACGATTACGTCAGTTAATTAAATTTATTTTCTTATAAATTATTCAAGAAGGTTATATTCTGAGATTTTTCTTAATTCAGATTCAAATAACAAAAAAAAAAAAAAACTAACAGTAAAATAATTGTAGAAAAAGTGTAAAGTATCATTAACCGTTCAAAAATCCCTTTCATGACAAGAATATGGATTAATGCATTGGTCTATTTCCCGTTGTTTAGGAAAAACAGCTCTAATTATCAATATCATGTGGTCTACTTCTAGATTCTAATTATCAATAGGAAAAACTTTCCAGTTTCCATGAAATGCTAATATAACTTAATTCCACAACAACTTACACCACACACATGTTGAATAGAAAAAATAAATAAAAGAATTGTTTTACTCAGCATGAAGTGTGTGATATAGGGCAATTGAATAGAATAACTCATATTATTTGACATTTTTTAAGGTAATGATACATTTACACTTTCTTTACTACTACTTTACTATCAAGGTATTATTTTTTTTTTTTTTGTTCCTTTTGTTCTTTGAGCCTGGATTATTAGAAAATTTCAAAACATGACATTCTTGCATAATTTAGAAGAAAATAAATTCAATCAATCAACAAAATCATGTAATTTAATAAAAAAATAAATTCAATTTTACAAAAATTAACCTTCTTTTGCTCTTTGAGTTTCAAAAACACTGTCAGAAAGAATAAGGCTCCTTTATTACGTTGGTTGAGTTTATTTTCTTTTAGATTATGTAAGAATTTCATGTTTTAAAATTTTTAATCTAAATTCAAAAACTAAAAGGGAAAAAAAATTACTAGAGAGTAAAGAAGTAATAAAAGTAGTATATTAACTCATTTTAAATTAGTCTAAATGAGAATAAAGGGTAAGATTGATTTAGCTAAGATGACTATAAAAATAGTGAATGTAAATGGGAGGGGCTCCTCCGTCTTCCCAATGCACTAAGTTATTAATAGTAAAATATAATAAATAATTCAACTTTTTCAAATATCAAAATAATAATAATAATAAATAATATTCTAATAATATTTTATTCAACTTTTATTTCAACTCAACTTACTATCCAAACCGCACCTTAATTTTCAAAATTGATATTATTGATCTATTCATTATCATTATATTCCATACTATTTATAATATATTTTTTTTCTTACTAAATATGTGATATATGAATTATGAGTATAACTCAATTAATTTAAAAAAATAAAATTAAAAAATTTTAAAAAAATAAAAATAAATATAATATATGATATATTAAGACAATGAATAACAAAACTCTTTTATACTATATTCTACACATACAATAAAATTTTTCCTGCGGAAAAAGTCAAGACAACATGGTAGAGAGGTGGGCTTTCATGATCATAGAAATTAAGGAAAAGCAAGAAATTTCCAGATAGTTTATATAAAGAACATGGGTGGAGTTTTCGACTTTCCTCCACGTATGAAAAAGACCGCATTAACTTTATGACCATTCGCATCCCCATTAATGACGTATGATCAAACGTGCCCACCTTGCCGGACGACTTAGATGATTGACTTGTACGTAAGAGCATTTACATTAATCTATACATTTGTATATACAAAGTTATATTTGAATGAAGTTAAATTTATCTATATTAAATTATATATTTTTAAATATTTACATAATTATAAAAAGTATTTTTATATATTTAAAGATTTACTATTCACTCTTCAAAATATATTTTATTTATTTTTTCTCTCTCATCCCACTTTCTTTTTACATATTTTTCTATATATTTTACATATTTTATTTATTCACTTCCAAAAAATATTTTACTCAAATATTTTACATATTTGAAGATCAAATCCATACACCTCTCGCATAGGTTCTGAATACATACATTGGATGCTAATAGAATTTCTTTAGGTGTTAATTGCATGTATTAAATCAGTACATATATTAACCCTATACATAGAAATTGCAAACTTTATAAAAAAATTAAAAAAATAAGACAAAAAAATAATAAAAATGATAATATTTTATTATTATTATGTTTCAAATTTGCATAAGTCAATGTGAAAATTTTACTTAAATGATAAAATAGATCTCTAAAAAAAATGATTTTACGTATGCATAAGCATAAACCAATGTAGATGCTCATGATCCAACGTTCGTATGCTAAATGCATCATTTTTATTGCAACTAATTGATATTGTAAACAATTAAACCATTTAATTATAAGTTTCGCATATAGGAAAAAATAAACAAGGCAATTGAGTGTAATGTCAAAGGATAATGATACTCTTATATTTTTTTTAATTATTGTTTTATTACACATCTATTTTTTCCTTTTATTTTTTGAATCTAGATTAAAAATCTCGTAATATGAAATTCTTATATAATTTAAAAAAAAAATTCAACCCACGTAATAAAGGTGGATCTTTCTTTTTAACACTGTTTTTGAAACTCAAAGAAAAAAATTAAGAAGGTTAATTTTTATAAAATTGAATTTATTTTTAATTAAATTACATAATTACATTGGTTGATTAAATTTATTTTTTTAAAATTATTCAAAAAGGTTGTGTTATAGAACTTTTTTAATCTAGATTTAAATAACAAAAAGAAAAAAATAATTGATAATAAAATAATAGTAAAAGAAGCGTAAGGTATCACAATCACTTTCATGACAATAATATGGATTAATATAGTCAATTTATTGGTCTATTTTCCGTTGTTTAGGAAAAACAGTTCTAACTATCAATATGTGGTCAACTTATAGACTCTAATTATCAATAGTAAAAACTTTTCAGTTTCAGTGAAAATGCTAATAATAACTTAATTCATCAACAAATAATTCAACTTTCATCTCAAGTTGAACAAAAATTTTGGTTGCTCAACTCATCTTATTTAATTATTATAATTTTTTAAATTTTAATATAAAATATAATAAAAAATTTAATTTTTTTAAATTTTAAAATAATAATAATATTAAAAAATAATATTTTAATAATATTTTATTCAACTTTTATCTAATCAATTCAACTAAACTCAATATCTAAATGTAGTCTTAATAATTCAGCTTTGGTTTCGGTACGTACAGAAGGTGTTGAGCATCCGGTCAACAGAAATTATTGACGAGATATATATATAAATGTATAAGAGAAATATTTTAATCAAAAAAATTATATCAAAATAAATTAATAAAATAAAATAATTTGATTTAGTGTATTAAATTATAAATTTATTTTTATTATAATATATATATATATATATATATATATAAAACCGATTACATGTCACACCAATGTTACTGCCGCCTCATTTCATTAAAAGCCACAATCCCGAGCAAGTAATAAGCGACTTCGTAGCTGTTACAGCCATGGAATCAATCCGAAATGGAACTGAACTTTTTAACTAAAAATTTGGAAAGAGTATTAGTATCCGTTAGCCACAATTCACCCTACACATTTCGTTTGCACGTCACGTCGTTACGAGGTCTAACTACTTCATTGATTATTTTTTGAAATTTTTATAGAAAATTATTTATTTTTATTTTTTGAAAATATTAGTAGCGTATTAATTGATGCAATCTTTTGATAAACATGCTAAACCCCAATGACTACATACATTGCATTCGTCAAATTAATCAAACTTTTAAGCTAACCGATTATATACATATGGTATTGAAAAATTTTACTCAACAGCATTACACCACACATATGCATATGCTGAATAGAAAAAAAATAAAAAATAAAAGAATTGTTTTATGCAAGAAGATCATGTTTTGAAATTTTTAATCTAGATTTAATGAGTAAAAGGAGAAAAAAATAACTAGATAGTAAAAAAGTAGTAAAAGAAGTGTAAAAATATATTTACCCTTTTTGAATTAGTCTATATGAGAATAAAGGGTAAGATTAATTTGGCTAAGATGACTGTTAAAATAGTGAAGGGAAATGGGGCTCCTCAGTCCTCCTTCTTCCCAATGCACTATGTTACTACCAATAAATATAATAAAAAAAATTTAATTTTTTTAAATTTTAAAATAATAATAATAATAATAATAATAATAATAATTACTATTCTAATAATATTTTATTTTATTTTCATCTTTACTTATCTCCTCTTAACTTATTATCTAAATTGTACTTTAATTCTCAAAATTGATATTATTCTATTCACAATCTAATTTAAATATAGACAAATTCTATTAATCATTTTTATACCTTATACTATATGTTATTTTTATTTTTTTCTTATTAAATTTGTAATATATGGACGATAAATAAAACTTAATTAATTTAAAAAAATAAAATTTAAAAAATAAAAATAAATTTTAAAAAATAAAAATAAATAATACATAATGTATCAAAATGATGAATAACAAAATCCTTTTAAAATATACTCTGCACATACAATAAAAATTTTCCCGCAGAAAAAGTCAAGACAACATGGTGAAGAGGCGGCTTTGATGTTCATAGAAATTAAGGAAAAGCAAGAAATTTCCAGATAGTTTATATAAAGACGTGGATGGAGTTTCCGACTTTCCACCACGCATGAAAAAGACCGCATTAATTTTATGACGATTCGCATCCCCCATTATTGACGTATGATCAAACGTGCCCACCATGCTGGACGACTTATACCTCGTTTATTTATTTCTAAACGTAAACTATTTTATTTAATTATTAAAATTTTTTAAAATTTATACATAAAATATAATAAATAATTTATTTTTATAAATATTAAAATAAGAATAATATTATAAAAATATTTTATTTAATTTATTACATCTCTTTTCATTTAAATTATATAATCAAACGAAACCTAAATGATTAACTTGGACGTAAGTGATCCATCGTACGTATGCATAATGCATCATCTAATTGATATTATAAACAATTAAACCATTTAATTAGAAGTTTCGCATACAGGGGAAAAAAGAAAGAGTCGTTCTATACAACCGCCTACTGTTTTGCAACCTCCGCACACCCAGCCTACGTGGCATTTAATTTTTTTTTTTTTTTAAACATGAAACGTACGTTTTGACCAAGGAATGAAGGTAGGTCACGGATTCTCATCTTCCTGAGTTCTCCGTTCTCCGTCCTCTGTTAGAACTTCCGTTCTCCTTCCTCTGTTTGAACTTCAAACAGACTCTTCACATGGCAAATCTAGTTCTAGGGTTTTAAGACACAGACTCTTAAACTCTCAATCTCTCTCTCTCTCTCTCTGTTGAAAACTTTTGCTTCATCGCCGTCCTCCTCCACGCCACAAGAACCAGATCCCATTCTCCACCCCCTCTCCTCCGATCTACTAAAAAACCCTGAGTCGGAACCGTTTCCAATCTCCCAAATACTCCACCTAAGCTTCTCGCACATCAATCCAATACCTTACTTGGTCCTCTTCACAATCAATCTCTGCCCCGATGCTAGCCGTACGATCCTGGGGTTTAATCACTAGCTCATCTCCAACCCTAGTTTCACTCACATAGATTTAACCATGTCCTACTTCGTCGATTAAGTCGGCCGACGCAAAGATTTCAAGGAGATCCATGAATTCCTCATGAATGGAGGTACTCGTTGGGTCTAAAACCCTAGAATCTGCCATTGACAGGCTCATTTGTGCCGGGAGGTCGACTGATGTGGTGTAATTTTTTTAGAGGATGGAGATTGATTACGGGCTCAAGCGAGACAAAGAATTGCTTTTAATGGTGGTGGAGAAGCTTTGCGGCAATGGGAATGCGAGTTACACCGAGCGAATGGTGAAAAACTTGGCAAAAGAGACGTGAAGAAGGGGCTGGGTGAGAGGTGAGGAAAAAGTCTTTTAGGGTATTTCATGGGTGAGAAACGTTAAGGGGCTGGTTTGAAGGGCATTGATTTGTTGCTGGGGTGCTGGCTGGGATGAGCATTAGCGTCGGCGTCGAGAGATCTAGGAGAAGAGACTGTATGCGCGTTGTCTTGGTTATGAGAAGAGGGAGAACTGGAGAAGTAGGGAGCCGAGTGAGAGAAGGGAGAAACGAGAGATTGAACCGTGACGTGTGTGAAGAATCGGGTTCGCCACGTCAGGAGTGTGGTGTGAGGTGAGGGAACCGGGGGTTGGGTAGATTTATTCAAAAAGAAACAAGGCATTTGAATTTAAGGTCAAAGAATAAGGACACTCTTACATTTATTTTATTATTGTTTTGCTACCTATTTATTTTTTTCTTTTACTCGTTAAATCTAGATTAAAAATCTTAGAATATAATCTTCTTACATAATTTATAAGAAAATAAATTCAACCTACATAATAAATGTGCATCTTTCTTTCTAACAATGTTTTTGAAACTGCTAAATTAAGAAGGTTAATTTTTATAAAATTGAATTTATTATTAATTAAATTATATAATTACGTTAATTGATTGAATTTCTTTTCTTTTAAATTATTCAAGAAGGTCGTGTTTTGAAACTTTTTTAATCCAAATTCATATAATAAAATAAATAAATAAATACCTAATAGTAAAATAGTAGTAAAAGAAGTGTAAAGTATAGAAATATTAATTTCTCCCCTTAAAATGCCTAATACGATGAGTATGATAACTCCTTATAAAGTCCAGAATGAGTTTATTCCTAAGTCATGTGAGACTTTTCAATACGTCCACTCACGTGTAGGCCGATATTTCTAATACCATCATTGTGGGTAGGTCGTAGGAGTCCATCATTGGTCATAGGTTAGCCTGCCTTTATATCATATAAAAACACATATTTCTCTTCTTAAAAAGCCTAATAGGAGAAATAAAGTAACTCATTATAAAATCCAGAATGAATTTATTCATAAGTCATATGCGACTTCTCAACATAAAGTATCATTACCCGTTCAAAAATCAATTTCATGACAAGAATATGGATTAATATAGTCAATTTATTGTTCTATTTCCCGTTGTTTAGGAAAAACAGTTCTAATTATCAACAGTACTAACTTTCCAGTATCCGTGAAAATGCTAATAATAACTTAATTCAACAACAAACTTTGTGATTCAGCTTTGGTTTCGGTACGTACAGAAGGTGTTCATCCAGTCAATAGGAATTATCGATGAGATAGATATAAATGTGTAAGAAATATTTCAAATACAAAAAAATTATATAAAAATAAATTAATAAAATAATGTGATTTGATGTAGTGTGTTAAATTATAAAATTATTTTTACAATAATTCTACAAACAGTCGGTAAATGTAAATAGGATGCAGTAGACTGATGTGGCCGCTATTTAAAAAAAAAAAAAAAAACGAATGAAAAAGCGGAAGAAAGTTTTATTGAAACCATTTTTCTTTCCCGCTTCTGATGTGCGAGGAGATTGAACTCTCTGATCCTTCCCGGGCTTCTGTAGTTCTTCCTGGTGGGTGTAGTTCTTCAGTTCTTTCTCGTGGGTGTAGATCTCTTTGTTGGGTTGCGCATCTGGTTTGGGTGGGTTGATTTCAGGCCGGTCTACCTTGTGTGGATCAAGCCCAAGCATCGTTTGGGTCAGCTTCGTGGGTTGAATTTGGGTCAGCTTCGTGGGCCATAACCTCGGGTCAACTTGGTGGGCCAACAGTTCAGGTCAACAACGTGGGTGAGTTTCGTGGGTCGGTCAGCGTTTCGTAGGTCATCTTCTCACTTTACCGTCGGCACCACCACGAGCGGGTTCTGGTTTCTGATATGGATTTATCTCATTATGCTTCAATAAACCTAGGATTTGCATGATATATAATTTTTTTGATATATGAAAAACTCTGGTTCTGATGTGGCTCTGTTTCTTGGGATTTGCATAAACCAGGCTGCAATGGATTGGTGTAAACTATGGTTGTGTTCATATGAGGATCAATATCTTTGTTGGTTGTTTATAGTTCTGGTTTGTTTCATGTAGCATTAGCATGAATTTGGCATATTTTGCATTTGATTGGATGAAATCCTTGTACCTATACCAGTCAGAATTTAGATTCAATCCCATGCATGTTGATAAAATAAGTGGAGGGAACTTAAATGCTAATCATGGCAACCCCTTATTGAAGGGAATGTGGATTCCCTTCTAAAAAGGTAGGAATTCACATAATTTGCACCTCACTAGCTTGGAATATTTTAAATAAAAAAAAAAAAAAAAAAGCTTATTACTTTCTTAATTACATACATAATTTTGTTTATATAATTTTACAACTAGCCGATAATATTGGTTTGATTATTATTATTTTTTTTACGTTGCTTGACAACTACAAATGCAACTATGTGATTGAAGTGCTCGCAAATACAAATGCAAGTTCATGAAATCTTTGTGGCAAACTTATCTGGTTAATGAATTTTTTATTTTTTATTTTTTCATGAAATCATTTGGATATTTTTTATTGGATACTGTTGGATATTATTTGGTTTAATGAAGTTGTTATGCAACTATTTGCTTAAAGAACATTATGTTACTTTTTTTATTTGTTGAAAACCAAAATAGAAGAAACATTTGTAAAAGCATTCTATAATGTGAAAATCTGAAAATGCTGGTTGGAAAGAAATGTGAAATATCAAGTAATCTGCCATGGGTGGTTAAAGATTTTGTATGGAAAGCATCCCCTTGAGTATGGACTATGCGATTGAGTATAAAAATGTGACAAAGGAGTTTCAATATTGTTTTGTAAGGAGATGTTTAAGCCTCTTATAATTTAAAGGGGCTTCAATATTGTAACATTGTTAGTTTCTTTAAGGTAGATTCATATGTAATTTGTTTCTTCTTTGGATAATTACGAATGAATAAATTGAAATTTTAATACAGAAATCTTCATAATAAGTTCTTCGTTAAAATATAAATTAAATAATAAAATTTATATATTCTTATTAGCTTGAACTTTTAAAGATAATTGGTAATTTCATAAAATATCAAAGCAAATGCAACTATGTGAAATTATTGAGAGAGAGAATGAGTGATTGCACACTATTTAAAAATCAAGCAGATGTTTAACAACCTAGAGAATTATTTCTATCGTGCTACAGCGAGTTGCACGTATGTATCTCTAGCAGTATAAACTATAAAGCCAAAAAGAGGAGGTAGCTAGGCTAAGTCCAAAGAATTAAACGTTTCAAAACAACCCAATAGTTTTTTATAACTTTGTTATCCAGTTATCTAGTCAGGCCTAATGACAGTTTTTATTTTTATTTTTATTTTTTTATAACTTTATACTTTAGGCATAGTTCCACTGCCTAAATTATAAACTATTGGCTTCAATATTTAGATTATAAAGATTTCATTACCTCCAACATAATACATCAATTTATTTAATGAGTTTCTTAATGTTACCAACTGTCTTTACAACATGTGGACATAAAAGTGAACAACTTGTACAGCCATGAAAAATGAAGAAGAACACGCATCTCCCTTAACACTATCTAGTTCAAATCCCAAAACTAAGTATGATATTTCATAATTAAAACAACTTATTGCCACTCAATCTTTAGTATCATATTTATTATTATTATATTAAGACATCCCTTAAACTGGTCTACTAAACTTTTCAAATTACATACATGGTTACTTTGGATCAAATCCAGCATGGTCACCAGCTTTCCTGCCATATCTAGATGACAACAAAAATCTAAGCAACATTCTAGTGTGTTTTCAACTTCGTAATTTGTCTTTTGGTCATAAGTTAATTATTTTTTAACTTATATGTTTTCATTTTTTTGTGTTAAGAAAAACATTGGTTACCCATTCCAATATGGGATGGGACCTCCAAGGCCATTTATCACTACAAGCTCCACAACGAGCGCAAGAGTTGGTGAAGATTGTAGACCCGATTGTCTAGAAACCGAAGCGCAATGTACTTCTACAAGACTTGATGAAGAAGATTTGTTGGATAGACTAGATGAACGGGAAACTGACGATGACACTCCATGTGCACCACATGTTGTGCTATCGTCGGAGGGTGATGATATCATTGAGGAGCCAAAGTCGGGGATAAAGTTTAATTCGTTTGAAGATTTGCTGAGCTATTATAAGTAGTATGTAAAAAATTACGGGTTTAGGGTGATGACACAAAGGAGTGAGAGGTCAGAGGATTAAAGTGTCAGATATGTCACCCTTGGTTGTGCACTGAGAGGGAAGGCCCAGATTAAAAGTTCCAATGTCGCCAACTCATGTTCGACGGGAAAGACGGACTATAAGGCAATGATTAATACCTTAAGAGTTGAGGAAAAGATGCGGTTGACAACAGTGAATAACTCACATAATCATGTAATTAGCCCACAGAAATTCCGCTCTTTCGATGTAATAGAGAAGTGAGTGAGATCGTTAAAAGAATCCTAGACACAAACAACTTAGCTAGTATCTGACCGAACAAGAGTTACGGATCTCTTGTAGTTGACGCAGGTGGCTTCGAGAACCATCTATTTTTTAAAAATGATTGTCGCAATTACATTGACAAAACTCGTCTTCTACGACTTGGTGCACGTGGTGCTGGAGCACTTCGTGATTATTTTATGAAGATGCAATACAAGAATAATGGTTTTTTTTTTTTTTTTTTGCATTGATAGATTTAGACAATGATGGGAGGTTAAAAAATATTTTTTGGGCAAATCCACGAAGTCGGGCAGTGTATAAGTATTTTGGTGATGTCGTTTCATTCGAGACCACATACTTGAGTAATATGTATGGGATGCCGTTTGCACCGTTTGTTGCTTTAAATCACCACAAGCAGTCGATTCTTTTAGGAGCTAGGTTGATTTCCAGTGAGGACAAAGAGACTTTTACATGGCTATTCTAAACCTGGTTGCAATGTATGGACGGAATAGCTCCAAAGACTATTATTTCTGATCAAGATAGAGCAATGAAAAATGTAATTGCGATTATCTTTCTAGAAACTCGATATCGATTTGCCTATGTCATATACTAAAGAAAGTCTTTGAGAAGTTGGGTTTATATGCTGCCTACAAAAGTGGGCTGAAAACTAAACTGATGAAATGTGTGTACAACACACAAACTATTGACGAGTTTGAAAAATATTGGTCCGGGTTTATTAACACATACCACTTAGATGAGAATGCGTGGTTGAAAAGTTTATACTCCGAGTGCGAGCATTGGGTACCAGTTTTCTTAAAAGAGCACTTTTTAGCAGGAATGAATATAACCCAGCGGAGCGAGAGTATAAATGTTTTTTTTTTTTTTTTTTTACGGTTATGTCCATTCAAAGACAAATTTAAAGGAGTTTGTTGACCAGTTTGACAATACGCTAAAGAAGAAAATTGAGAATAAAAATTAGGTAGAATTCCAGTCATTTAGAGGAACCATTCCCTGCGTATCTAGATCTCCAATTGAAAAGAAATTTCAAGAGTTATACACCAACGCTAAATTTAAATAAGTTCAACAACAAATAAGTGGTGTGCTTGATTTGGATCCATCTCTACAGATATCGAATGGTGTAATGAAGAGTTATTTGGTAGAAGATGAAGTTTGTATTTAGGAGTTCACAAAAAAGGTTACATATTCAATGGATTTTAATGTGGATGGCTGCAATGCAAAGTGTTCATGTGGGTTATTTCTGATGAGGGAGATATTATGTAGGCATATTTTGGCTTTATTCAAATCTAATGGTATAAAATCATTTCCAGATCAGTTCATTTTAAATCGATGGAGAAATGACATCAAGAGGAGATACACGTACATCTGAAGTAGCTACGATGCAAGGGATTGGAGGGCAAATGGTAATAGACATTCAATTCTTTTGAATATGATAGAATCTAATGAGCAATTTGAAGATGCAAAGAAGAGGATACATGAGATGACTGAGTTATATTGTCAAAATCAACGCCCCTTATCTATGACCCAAACAGGTTCGAAGGTTAAAGCCAATTTTTATTGTGTATTTACTTAAATATTTATGTCCTATTTTTACAATTTCCATAATTATATCGTGTCCTATTTAACATCTCTTTGCAAGTAATAGGTTTGGCACCTGTTACGATACTGGATACAACTGCAGTTGATAGTTCACAACAAGTCAAGAGTTCACTCATTGTCAGAGGGAAAGGAAGATCCCCATCTCTTAGAAGAGCATCTAGGATGGAGACAAACATGTGAAAGGTTAAAATCAAACAGAAGAAAGTACAAGCGGGAGGAAAACACAAATAGGTGCATGTTTTAACATTGGGATGTCGTGAAATTTATTTTTATGTTCATGTGTGTTAGATAAATTTTCACTTATTTGTAGTGAGTATTTAAACTTTTGACTTTATTTTTAGCGAGACGAAGGAGATACTGCTCCCATGGGCCCGTGCAGGAATTTATTTGGGCCATCAGAAGTAGATATCACCAATCCGGGACAAGTGCATGTATCAGAAATAGATCAAACTTTGTAATAGTTTAATAGTTGGTCAATATTTTAATTCAAATTTGTTATTTATAAACAGGTTATGGACATTCGTGGAGCCACGCAATCTCATCCCATGATTGGTACTCAAGAAAGTGTAAAATTTCTAAACTTTGCACAGATTAATTGTAATATTTACATAAGGCTAATATTTATATATCTATCGTATCAGATTTTTTTTGATTGGTTGGTGCATAACCAGAGCTCACTGGGTGGAGATGGATCACAAGCGTGGCAATAATGTGGTTAATGATTGAGAAACGTTATGTTTTTTGATATTCAATGATATAGGAAAATTGTAATATGTGATTAGAATGAAGGTCGAATAAATTTTTGGTTGCATCTTAGAGCAAATATTTGTGTCCATCATGTAATTATGTATGTGGATAGGAGTAGGTTCTTTTTTGATTTTTTTCTATATTTGGTGATATTTTGTGTATTTCATGTAATTATGTATGTGGATAGAAGGAGGAGGTTATTCAGTTAAGACTTTTTTTTTTAATTATCGTAATATTTATGGAAATTAAACAGGTTATGGAAAATTGTAATATTTATGAAAATTAAACAGGTTATGAAGAAATTGTTGGAGGAGGTTAAATTATTTTTGTTTCTTATTTATTTAAATTATCGTAATACTTATGGTAATATTTATAGAAATTAAACAGGTTATGGAAAATTATAATATTTAGTCATATTTAACAGGTTATGAAGAATTTGATGGAGGAAGAGGTTATAGCCTTTTTGTTTATTATTTATTTAAATTGTCGTAATACTTGATGGAAATTAAACAAGTTAAGCAAGAGTTGATGGAGGATGAAAACTAGCCCATAATTTTCTAGACAGGTATCGAGTTTCAAAAGGTGAACTCATTTAGTCTTATAACTAGGGGAGAGTATCGGACGGTCCGGACCGGCAAAACCGACCGGACCGGCAGTTTCGGTCCGGACCGAACCGAACCGGTAGAATGTCCGGTCGGTTTCGGTCCTATTTTCTCTGGACCGACAGGTTTCGGTTCGGTCCCGGTTCAGGGGGGTTTTGCCCCGGACCGGACCGAACCGAACCGAATGAATATTAATATATTTTATTATTTATATAATAATTATAATTATATATAATTATTTATAATTTTTATAATTGTATATAATTATTTATAATTGTATATAATCTATAATTATTTATAATTTTTATCTTACCTAATAGGCTAATATTTATCATACTAATTATTAATATATATAATTTTATACTAATACAATAATACTAATATAATAATATTTATACTAACTTACTAAGACTAAGACTAAATCACTAACCGTCTATATTAATAAATGACTACTAGTTATTAGTATTACATGATATTTACATCTAGTTATTAGTTATAATTTATAAACTTATAATAAATAAGTTAATAAATATTACTAATTTACTATATATTAATAGACTAATAGTATTACTATATTAGTATAATAGTCTATTAGTAATTTAGTATATAGTAAATTACTAATATATATAATAGTAATTATAGTATACTATTAGTTATATATTAAATTAATATATTTAAGTTATTATCTATTAGTACTAGTGTAACTACTAACTAGTGTTATTACATATTAATATTATTAGTTACTAGTTATTACATCTAGACTATCTAGTTATTAGACTATAGTAAATAAGTTAATAAATATTACTAATTTACTATATACTAAATTACTAATAGACTAATAGTATTAGTATAATAGTAAATTACTATTACTAAGTTAGTAAATTTCAAAAACAAAAAAAAACTCTCTAAGTTAGTAATAACTAATAATTAACTAAATTAACAATTAACTAGTGATTTTTTTAATGATTTAATTAAATAATACACATTAAATAGTTTACCTAATTTTATTTTTACTAACTTAAATATATTTTTACCAACTTATTAATTTTTTTTTATTGTTTAGAATTAGATTTTAGAAGAAGTTATATGGGTTGGGTGAAACGGCGCCGTTTCACGCAACCCATATATTTTTTTCTGAAATTATGTGCTGAAACGGCGCCGTTTCAGCACATAATTTCCCTTTCCCCCCCCCTCCCCCCCGATTCCCTCCACTCCTCCTTCAGTCTTCACTCTTCACTTTCTCTCTCAACTCTCAGTCGACGCTCACTTGATTCTACAGATCCTAGCCCCGTGCCGTGCGCATCCCCTCCAAGCCGTAACCCATTGCCGACGCTGTGCCGTTGCCCACTTGCCCCTCCGTCGCATCTCAAACGAGGTGCCTCTCTCTCTCTCTCTCTCTCTCTCTCTCTCTCTCTCTCTCTCTCTCTCTCTCTCTCTATTATTTTTATATCTTACCTATTAGTTATTATTTTTGTTAATTTGCTTGATAGTTGTGGATATTAGGCTTGTTTGTGTGCTGGATAGTTGTGGATTTTAGAGCATTGGCGACTTGTGCCCATTTCTGGAAAACAGATGGGTTCGCTCGAGCCTCGCGTACTTGCCGCTCGAGCGAACCCAGGCAGAGTGGAGCGCTCGACGCTCGCTCGACTTTCAGCTCGAGCGAACTCAGGCAGAGTTGAGCGCTCGACTCTCGCTCGACATTCTGCTCGAGCGAAATCAGGCAGAGTTGAGCGCTCGACTCTCGCTCGACATTCCGCTCGAGCGAAATCAGGCAGAGTTGAGCGCTCGACTCTCGCTCGACATTCCGCTCGAGCGAACTCAGGCAGAGTTGAGCGCTCGACTCTCGCTCGACATTCCGCTCGAGCGAACTGAAAAATCTTATTTTTTTTATAAAATTATTATTATAAAAATAAATTTATATTATCATTTTGATGAATCAAATGGCTAATCCAATGTGGGATTATGGATAGAAAGGTCTTATATTTATGGAAAACTTGTACTTTTCATCAATTTTTGAAGATGGCTTTGATGAAGCCAATGTGGATGCCTGGATGGATATTAGGGTTGTTTGTGTGTTGGATAGTGGTGGATATTAGGGTTGTTTCCAGGCTACGAACAGCCAATTGTTCTAGAAAAACTTATTACACTAATTGTTGGTTGTTTATTTTTCTAGATGGATTCGTCAACTTCAACCAATGAGGTGCAAGAGTCAATACAAAGCCCTGGTATGCCTCCGCCCCCACCCCCACCCCCACCCAATGTAAGTGATAAATCTAACATTGGTGGGTCACAAAGTGGTAGAGTTAGGTCAATGGTTTGGGATCACTTTACAAGAATATCAAAAGGGGATCCCACTAAACCTAGGGCTGCATGTAATTACTGTGGTGCTTCGTATGCGTGTGATACAAAGATCAATGGTACAAAGTCTATGAAGCATCACATTGAGAAGCAATGTAAGAAAGGTCCATTTAAGAATACGGATAAGTCCCAGACGACTCTAGGTTGGAAAATGGAGGGAGGTAGTGGTGGTGGGGGACTTGTGCCCATTTCATTTAGTGTTGAGGCTTGCCGACAAGCCTTGACAGAGATGATTATTGTAATTTGTTGATGAGTTGCCATTTAGGTTTGTTGAAGGGGAGGGTTTTAGAAAGTTTATGCTTGTGGTTTGCCCTAAGTGGGTAGGGATTCCATCCCGTTGGACGATTGCGAAGGATTGTTTTAATTTGTTTATCAGTGAAAAAATAAAATTAAAAAGTGCTCTTCGAGGGCAACGAATTTCCCTCACCACGGATACATGGACATCCGTGCAAAATCTTAATTATATGTGTCTGACAGCACATTTTATTGATGATGACTGGAAGCTACATAAGAGGATTCTTTCCTTTTCTTTGGTTGAAAATCACAAGGGTGATACACTTGGTAAGGGCATAGAGTTGTGTTTGCATGATTGGGGGCGACCGAAAATACTTGCTATCACTCTTGATAATGCAAGTTCCAATAATGGGGCCATTTCTTATTTGAAAAAAAAAACCAAGTATAGGAGGGATACGGTCTTGGAACATGAATTCTTGCATGTTCGATGTTGTGCACACATTCTAAATTTAATTGTGCGTGAGGGATTGAAAGAGTATGAGGAGTCTATTGCGAAGGTGAGGGGTGTTGTGAAGTATGTTAAATCCTCCCCTCAAAGGTGGGATACATTTAAGAAGTGTGTGGCATTGGAAGAGATTAAATGCAAAAGTCATGTTTGCCTAGATGTACCAACTAGGTGGAACTCCACCTATCTTATGTTGGAGAGGGCTGGGAAATTTAGAAAAGCTTTTGATCGGTTGGAGGAAGAAGATATGTGCTTTTTAAGTAGTATTGGAGATGATGATGATGACGATGATGAAGGTGATGTGGTAACTAGAAGAAAGTCAAAGAAGTTAGGGCCTCCCAATGCATCCGATTGGGATAAGGTACGGTTGTTTGAGAAGTTTCTTGCATTATTTCATGATGCAACTTTACGCTTCTCGGGGGGTGAGTATGTAACTTGCAATACATTTTTTTCGGAGTTGGTGAATATTAAAAATGCTATTAACATAGAGTGTGAAGAAGGAAGTCCCGTGGTGGGATTAATGGCCTCAAATATGAAGAGAAAGTTTGAAAAGTATTGGGAGAATATGGATAATCAGAATATGCTGTTGTACGTTGGGATTGTTCTTGATCCTCGTTACAAGATGCGATATCTTGACTTTGGGTTGAGAAAAATGTATGCATATGATCAATCAAAAATCATTGATATGAGTTGGAAGGTGAAAAATGCATTTATCCGCATGTATGAGGCATACATCCAAAATGAAGAAGGGAGTTCTCCTCAACGCACAAGTTCCCCACGTGAAGATGCGAGTCCTTCCACAACTCAGTCTACGAATAGACATGCTGCATTGATGGCCCAATTTAAGCAAGAGTTACAGTCAGAAGACTCTTTGGAAAGCAGGTCAGAGGTTGATAGATATCTAGCTGAAAAATGTGAGGATGAAGGTGATAATTTTGACCTACTAAATTGGTGGAAGGTGAATTCAGTTAGATATCGCATACTTTCAAAGGTTGCACGTGATGTACTTGCAATACCGGTATCTACTGTGGCCTCTGAATCTACATTCAGCACTGCAGGTCGTGTACTTGACCCTTTCCGAAGTAGTTTAAATCCGATGATGGTTGAGGCTCTCATATGTGCACAAAATTGGCTCCGTTCTTCCTCTACTCCAATAAGCCTTAGGACTTTAATGGATGAAGTGGAGGAATTTGAGAAGCAGATAGATATGGGTATGTAATCAATTAACTTTGATTTATTTTGTGGTATATTTTGTTTTATCTTCTATATTATTTTAACTTTATTTCATTTGTTTTGTATTAAATTTTTATGGATTGAAGGAGAACTTGTTGGGGAATTGGCTTATTCTGCAGAAGGATCAAATGAAATGGCTACCGAGTCTTAACCCAATGTTGATGTAATCATGTAAGACATGAATTCTGTTTAAAATCTATATTTATTTTTCCCAATTTTATTTCTTTCTAGATGTGATTTGTTTGTAAAATCTGCTTCTCTATTATATTTGGACTTTAATACTTGAAAAATTCACAAGTTAAACTCAATAAACATCTTGTTTTATAGTGATTCTGTACATATCAAGGCCTTGTGTCATTAATCCTCTCCTAAAACCATCTTATCTAGGCCTTGTGTCATTAATTGCTGCACTTTGAAGAAGTGCATGGTAAAAAGACTCAGTTACAGCTTGTGTAAAAGGCTAACTAAAGGTTGATTTATTTTATGTTCACCAATATCATCTTGTTTTGTACCAACTCAAATGCTGCACCAACTGAGTTGATTTATTTTATAACAGACTAACCTAATGTTTAAAGGTTGATTTTTATTATGTTCACCAATAGGTTAACGCCTTGGTTTTTTACTTTTTTATCTGCAGATCTGTGAATCGTGATCTCAACCTTGATGGAGAAATTGATCGTGAGGAATTTGCTAATAGTCAGGGACTGATTAAACAATTACCTAATTGTATAATTTGTATTTTGTTTTGATGTAATTATGTTAACTTTTAGATGCTACTGTTGGTCTTTTTTTTATTTTTTACGTAATTTATGCTAGTGTTAGTCTGTTATAGTGCACTGTGCATCAGTGCTTTTGATGTAAATTATTAAATATAACTTCTAATCTTTGATAGTTCTTTTTTTTAAGACTTTTTAATTTTTAGTTTTTAAATATGCTTGCAGGTTTGAATTTTTTAAATATGCTTGCAGATTGCTTGGGAATGGATTTTTATTTTTCTGGCCTTTTAGAATGCAGATTGTAATAATTTGATGTACCATGTATCATGTATGTAAAGTAAGATACATGAAAATCGATTTTTGCTATATTTTTCTCTTGTTAGAAGAGCTTTCTTTCCTTTTTTAGATATATGATAAATATTAAATAGTATATACTATAATTGATTGATCTTTAAATTGTTTAGAACGTATATAGAAATTTTTCTTCATTTGGTAGTAAAATATTTTATTCAAATTTATTGTATATAGATAATTTTTTTTAATGGTTATTTTTATTTTTCTTTCTAAGTATTTTTTTGGTATTTTGGGCTTCAAATTAGATAAATTATTAGTGGATTTTAACTGTTGGGCCGAAATTGATGTAAGAAAAAAATTGGGCCATTGGCCCATTTGGAGTCCGGTCGGACCGACCGGACCGGACCGTCCCGAATGGGACCGGACCGCCCGGTTCCATTGAGATTCGGTCCGGTCCAGGGTAGGGAATCCCTGGACCGAATAGGTCCGGTCCGGTCCATCAAACCCCCCGGAACCGGACCGGACCGGACCGATCTCCCCCCTACTTATAACCAATATTGGAAAGAGTTCCCCACAAATCTCAATGACCTCATATTCAACAACTGCCTTAATCATTTAAGGGTTCTTAAAATTGGGTACCAATTTAGAGTCTTACTCGAGAACAACATTGGTTTTGGAAGTTCAAGTCAGGACATCACTAGTAGGGATGTTACCCGCACCATACGGTGCGGGGTAGACCCCCCCTCGGCCCGCCCCCCGTGGGGTAGGGCGGGGTATCCCGTCCCGCATGATGGGATACGGTGTGGGGGGGCAATCCGTCCGCCCCCCACACCCACTTCAAGGCCCAGAAACCTCAGTAATGGGTCAAAAATGGCCCACAAGGTTGTATTTTTGGCCCAAAAAAAACTTGTAGGCTATTTTCATTTTTCAGCCCATAAAATTATAAGTAAAAAGAAAAAAAAAATTTAAAAACCTGATTTAAAAAAAAAGTATTATGAATAGTAATTGATTTTATGGCTAATAAAAGTTACTAGTTTAAAAGTCTAATACGTAATAAACTAATCATAATAACTAAGCTATTACAAAATTGAAAAGCTAAATAATTACAAAATTACAAACATAAAAGTGTCCAAGAGACATTATATCGACATTACAAATCATTGAATACAAAATATGAACAAATAATTAAAAATTGAATATTCTAAAGAAGCTTGTCAGTTGTGGCTTGTCTTTGAGTCAAGGGGTGTGATAGTTGGGGCGGCCCGAGCTTGAGCACATTTTTATTTTGTAGAGGTGCTAGACGTCTCATGTGTTACAACCAAAATTAGTATTAAAATTAATAACGATGAAATGGAAATGAATATAAATAAATTAAAATAAAAAAATAAAAAACAATTACCAGGTGGTCCAAATCCAGACTGATCACCACCCTCATCGGTCTCCTTAAAATCTAAAATATCCGGAACATGAATATCATTTCCTATCGTCTAATTCTATGTGCATATCAATGCCTCTACAGTTGTAAGAGATAATGAACTACGGAAATGATCCAATATACGACATCCGGTACTAAAGGCTGAATCTAAGGCAACAGTGCTAATAGGGATGGCCAAAATATAACGGGAATCTCAGAAATGATGGGATATTTCTTTGAGGCATTCTTCCACCATCCTAATATATCGAAATTATCATTATCATTTTGGACCATATCCGTTGACAAATAGTTGTCTAACTCATAAACGACCTCCATAGATTGATGGACTAGTGTGGGATTCTGTACGAGGGTCTTAGTCCACTGCATTCTGCGCTTCTTTGTAGGAGGCCCGGTCACTGTGTCTGTAGAAGGCATTGGGGTCAGTGTATGTGTCTTCTATGTAGTACGACCCTTAATTGTATTAAACTCATCATACAATTTTTTCAGGGTATCTCGGGCCAATTCACCAATAAGTTCAGTCCATACCTGATCGTGAACAAATCCCAACCCATATAACAAGCCTGAAACTTTCAGACGGGGATCAAGAATAACAGCCACATATAAGAAAATATTCATTCTAGTCAAATCTCTCCAATACTTGTCATATTTTAGCATCATGGTCACTGCCATCCTCATCATCCTTTCATTGGAACCCCTACGCATATCTTCTAATTCTTCTTTTACTCTACATATTTGTTGACAAAACCCATGGGATGTAGGGTACAAAGAACCAGATATATTCAATGTGACATCATAAAATAATCCAAGAAAATTAACGAAAGTAGAAACTACCACCCAATCATCATCATTAGGCTTTCATGATCTCCCGTGCTCATCAAAATATTTGACATATTGAATGTCTTCATCACCCAATAATTAAAAGGCTGCCTTATATTCTTGGGCCGCCTCAAACATCAATAAGGTTGAGTTCCATCTGGTAGGAACATCAATACAAAAACTCTTCTTCGATGTTATGTCTGCAGCCTTTGCAGCAACTTTGAATTTCTCCAATTTAGAAGGAGAAGACTTCACCCATTTTCACGGCCATTCTAACTTGTGCAACCGAGTCATCAACATCTTTCAACCCCTCAGTCACAATTAAATTCAAAATATATGCAGCACATCTAACATGCAAATATTCATTATCCAAGAATGTCTTATTTGCATCTTTAAGATAATTTTTTAGATATCCCAAGGCAACATTATTAGACGACACATTATCAACTGATACAGACAAAACCTTTTCCAACCCCCACTCCTTTATTGCGGCCTTCAAGGCCTTCCCAATCGTCTCATCCTTATGATCAATTATTTAACAAAATTTAATAATCTTTTTGTGCAGAACCCAATTAGCATCAACAAAATGCACAGTCAACGACATATAATTCATATTTTGGATAGAAGTCCAAGTATCGGTAGTGAGGCAAACTACCAAACCCGCCAATTGGCCCCTTAAAACTTCTTTATCACGGATGTACTTCTTCTTAATATCCTTTGTCACAGTGTGACGAGAAGGAAGTACAAATCTCGGTTCCAACTTTCTAACTTTTGAACAAATTCTTGGAACCCTTTACCCTCTACAAACTGAAAAGGCAGCTCGTCCATGACAATCATACGAGCTAACTTCCTTCTACACTTATCGGGATCATACTTTGTATACCCCTTCAATGTTGGCCCCCCGGCCCCACTACTCCCATCCACCATTTTAAAATCTAATCTAGATTGACCCTTCTCTACTAAGGATTTTAAAATTGGACTCTTCTTGCATTGTTCATCTAAATGGACCTTCAGCTGAGATGTACCATGTTTCCTATAGTGACATCCATACATTTTCCCACAGTGATTACATTTAGCTTGTGGGTTGTTGGGGTCACCACCTTCTAGTTTGGTAAAGTGTTACCAAACTATAGATACAGGTTTCATACCCTGTGTGGGCTTCAGAGCAGGGCAAGGTGTACTCATTATAGGGGTAGGAGTAGGGTTAGGTTCTGGGGTAAGGGTGTTGGCTGGAGCAAGCGAGCTATCACTAAAATCCGAAGACATTCCTGATTCTCCAAGACACAAAAAAAAATAATAATAATTTCAAAGTGCAATCCAACACAATCATCAAAAACTGCATACAAATAGCAGACTCACACATCTTTTAGATATTTTTTTTAGGGGTTTCATTGATTGAAACCCCAAAAGGCCTTTAGGGGTTTCAATCAATGAAATCCCTCAATTAACATGTATGCATAAAATTATTAAAAAATCATATATAATATTATAAATAAAACCCAAAAAAATAATAATTGGGTTTCGGATTGGAACCTCAAATAATTTAGGATTCAAATCCAAAACCCTAAATCAATTTAAGGGTTTAATTGATGGGGGTTTCAATCAATGAAACCCCAAACAAAATTAGGGTTTTGGATTGGAACCTAGGGGTTTCATTGATTGAAACCCCCAAATTTAATTTGGGGGTTTCAATCAATGAAACCCCAAACAAAATTGGGGTTTTGGATTGGAATTGGGGGTTTCAATCAATGAAACCCCAAACAAAATTAGTTTTTTTGATTGGAACTGGGGTTTCAATCAATGAAATCCCAAACAAAATTAATTTGGGGTTCCAATCCGAAACCCTAAATTGATTTAGGGGTTAGGGTTTAAATGAAATTTACAAAAAAAAAAAAAACAATCCATTGATTGAAATCTGAAACAATCACAGCAAGAAATAGAAAACCCTAACACTGAATACACATGCTTGATGATCACCAATCCACAGCACACAAGTCACAAATCTCATCCTCCACCTCCGATTCAACCCATCCTTCCTCCAATCTCCGATCAAAATTCAAAAAAAAATAAAAAATAAAAGTCAACGGAGAGAGGAGAGAGATGAGAGAACGAGCTAACTTACCGTGTGTCATGTGAGAGAGAGGAGAGAATGAGAGCGACAGGTTGCGAGAGCAAGGAGGGAACGCGGGGGCGACAGGAGAGAGAGAGAGAGAGAGAGAGAGAGAGAGAGAGAGAGAGAGAGAGAGAGAGAGAGAGAGAGAGAGAGAGAGAGAGAGAGAGAGAGAGAGAGAGAGAGAGAGAGAGAGATTCGGTAGTGTGGAAAGAGAGGGGACAACGCAAGGGGAGGAGGGGGTTTAAACTTAGGGTGAAAACTAAATGAAACGGAGCCATTTTGTGATGGACAAAACGGTGCCGTTTCATTTGGTGGGTTAATAATAAACCTTATAGATGAAACTGCGCCATTTTGTCAAGTACAAAACGGCGCCGTTTCATATAAGAAGACTTATTTATTATATATATACACGTAACTGGGGCGGGGCGAGAGAAAAATGGACCGGGGGAAGGTCATTTCCGTCCCCCGCCTCCGCTAGGACGCCACCATACGGGTGGGGGGGCTTGCGGTGTGGATGCCCTGCCCCGCATATGCGGGGGCTGGGCGAACGGGGCGGAGCAGCGGGTTCCGGGACCCCGCTACCCACCCCTAATCACTAGACTTGAAATGTGATGTGAAGGGCACGGTGAGTGCAGGTTGTTGTAAGCAATTTCCAATCAATTCGACATTATTGTTTTTAATTGAGTTTTTCCATCCTATAGGCCTTACATGAAGATTTATTTACTACTAACAAACAAGTCAAGATTGTTTTCACTCCAAACAATAAGGTCATTTTCAAGAGTTGCACTTCCAAATTAACCTTAGGATAATAATGTTCCTCCTCCTGTGATACAATTACAACAACAACAGCAAAATGGAGAAACTGACAATTTTAATACATCAAAATTATAAAGGAATATTGCAAAAAATCTTCAAAACTAAAAACAATATAGCAGCATCTGATCTCAAAATCCATAGATGCAAATTTCAAAGAGTTTCAATAGTGTCAGGATGTTAACAGATTATAGGTAATGGAACACATTTAGTACATTCAACTTATCAAAGTGGTTAAAAAAGTACAACGTGTTGCATGAGTCGTAGACATGGTTGAGATATATTATAATTGGTTGGATACATCAAAACTACACTACAAATTATTACTAAAAAAAACCATGTCATAATTAATACTTTCAAGACTCCCATGTACTTCTTCTCTAATACTTTAAATTTAGATTCTTTGTGCCTCCGTTCAGCTAACTCCAACGTCAGCTTATAGCAACTGTTTTGCTCACTTTGAAGATCAATACACACAAAAAAGTCACATTGTTTATTCATCTTATAGTTTGGACAATTGAAAAACCTTCTACCAAAAGTATTTATTTTTCCAGAAATCTGTAACTTCGCTTAGGAACCACAATAGTAAAGTGGTCTCTCCAAACTTGACCTAGAATGAGAAATAGAACTCATTTGCTATCATAATATTGAAGTAAAAAGAGCTCCCAGATCAGTATATATTAGAAAATATATATATATATATGCATGGAAGAAGAAATATACACTGCAGTTATGGCATATTTTAAAGCAATGAAGATATATAGTGTCTACCCCATAGCTGAGACCTAATAATTTAGTGCTTGAATTTCAAGTTGCAATAATTTCTCTCTTCTATCCCTTAAATATAAAATGAAAGTTAGGTGCCCAAATCTTAAAAATTGAGTTATGTCCATTCAAAGCTTACGGCTTTTGGTTGTTTTTTTAAGGTAGGAGAGAGGATGACATGGGACCCAAGTATAAGTATGCTAATTATAAGTCTTTGGTTGCCACTAAGTACTTGAACAAAAAAAATGATAAAAGTACAAAAGTGGGCTAGGAAAGGGAAGGGTAAAAAAAAACACAAAACAAAACAAAAGAAGAAAAAAAAAGGAGATAGAAAGGATGCATGTTGATGGCCTTGGCTGTCACAGCTAGGTCTTATAGCTAGTTGTGACACCCAAGGCATGGCATTAGTCATAGAAAACATCCATCTATATAAAAATCAAACAACCCCAAGAGCCATCAATATATTAGTTTTGTTATTTATATAGTAAATCGAAGTATCCAAATAAGACAAAATAATAGTGTGGTTGCTTATAAAGCTAATGAAAGCATCCAAAATATAAGACAAATTAGCTGCTATGAATACAAAACAAAGGCTACAACTGCAAAACAGACAACTCAATGTGCAAGAGTCACAAATATGGTAGTCAAGAAACATGCAAACCAGAAGACCCAGTATTGACAATTTTTCTTTTATCATTAAGTCCAGCATTGAAAAAATTGATTTGAATACAACACAAAGGCTATAGATGCAAAATAGACAACTCAAACATGCAAAGGTCACAAATATGGTAGTCAAGAAACATGCAAACCAAAGAACCCAACATTGACAATTCTGGACTGGAATCAGTAAGTCCAGCATTGACACAATTAGTTTCAAAAGCAACAATTTTCAGCACACAATAGAGAAGATTAATGCCATAAGGTCTTATCAATAATCCTTGACACTCCTAAACCATATCACATGGAATCCGTCCTCATGTTCCTGGGAACTTCCTCGTGTTACACCCTTCCTTTTGCAACCATTTTCATTACCTAAATAGAAATACATATGAAACCAAATGGATTTGTCCTAAAAATATTCATTACAAGTTCCAAATATTCATTACAATAATGAAATGGTAATATGAGAAATATAGAAAATACTAAATACAAAAATCGCAACTATACAAAAATAGAAAAATACAAAAATGCAAAAATATAAAAATACTATAATGCAAAAATACCATAATAATGTAAAAATCTGGAGAAGGGCAACTGATTACCAGTTTCAGGATGAAGGGTTAGGGTTAGATCTAGGGGGTTAGGGTTTATGTCTGGGATGAAGGGTTAGGGTTAGACTAGGGGGCTAGGGTTTCGGTCTAGGATGAAGGGTTAAGGTTAGGGTTCATGTTAGATCTAGGCTGCTTAGGGTTAGGGTTTCATCTGGGATGAAGGGGAAGGGGATTTCGAAGGGAGGGAGAGGTTTGTTGCAGACGATAACCCTTCTAACTTGAAGCAAAATAGACATCAAGAGGAGAGCTACCCTTTGGAGATCAGCGATACGCACACAGAGAGAGAGAGAGAGAGAGAGAGAGAGAGAGAGAGAGAGAGAGAGAGAGAGAGAGAGAGAGAGAGAGAGAGAGAGAGAGGAGGCAAATGAGATTTCGCAGAGAGAGGAGAGTGAGATAGAGAGAGGAGGGTTCTGAGAGTTCGCAGAGACAGAGAAGAGAGAGAGATACAAAGAGGAGGGAAATGAGATTTCACAAAGAAGAGTAGGGAAATGAGAGAGCAGAGAGGGGTTCTGAGGGAGGAATCAAGAGAGTAGAGAGGGTTTCCAATCTTAAGCTAAAACGATGCGTTTTTCATTTTTATCCACGTCAGCAAACAGTTTACACACCGTTTACACCCCACGACTGCAGCTAGAGTTTTTCTTATTTTTATTATAAAATATATATAACCGATTATATGTCATATCAACACATAATGGTGCTTAGTATTCCAGAAGAAAATGTTATTGCCACATCATTTCATAAAACAATTCTACTCCAGGCAACCAGGCCGTGAAATCGTTGTGGAATTGATTGACATGTTATTATGCTACATCAGTCAATAAATTAGGATAAAAACAAAAAACAAAACAAACGAAAGAAAAAAGAATGAGGGAAGAAAAATTTCATAAGTTTGCTACCATCGTGGTCTTTGGGTCTCGTCGTTGTTGTCTTTGGGTCTAGAACAAGGAAGAGCTTTGTGTTGTCATCTTTGCATCTAGAAGAACTGCAGTTCCTCATTTGCACTCTCTAATTGGTTCGTCCATCTGGTAGATCTTGTCGTCTTCGTGTGGGTGTCTCCGTAAAATTAATTTTAGATTTCACAATAGTATAAGAGTGATAGAGAAACCAATGCTAGTACTCTGATATATTAATTTTAGATTTCACAATAGAGTAAGAGCGATAGAATCTGTGAGACAAATAGTAAAGGAATAAAGTAGATTAATCTAAGCTGATGGATTAGAAGGTGGCATGGTCTTGGAACCATGATTTCCCTACCTACTCTGCATATGTAGCAAGAGAATATCATACAAGTCAAAGCTAAGGTGCCGACCATCTTAGGGTTGTAAAATATTTCAGAGTCAAAAGTCCCAGCCCCAGCACTGAGACCCAAGGTTGCCACCTCACATGATGAAGACGATGGGAGGGAGGCTGGTCACTTGAAGACAAAGGGAGGGAGACTATGCTAAGGAGTTCAGGGGTTGAAATCTAGGAGGGAAAAAAAATGTGAAACAGATCAAAACAAAAACCCTGTTTCATTTTTCATGGGGGCAACGGTTCCCTCATAGTTTCTCCTCCTGATTGCCTCTAGCTTTTTTCTTCATAAAAAGCCACAATTCTGAACCCATGTCTCTATTACAAGTAATACGCGACTTTGTAGCTTGTACAACCATAGAACCAATCCGACATGAAATAGAACTTTTTAACTAAAAAATTGGAAAGAGTGATGATGTTAGCCACTATTCACTTTACACATTTCATTTAATGTTATGTACAGTCATAAAGTGCTTAAGTGCCGTGCAATGCTTTAAAAAATAGTGGAGTCTACTATTAAAAAATTAATTTCTTTTCATTTGGGTTTCATATTTATTTACTTTTTCAAAGTAATTTCACAATGTTTACACACTCACAACTGCAACTATCGTTTCTTTTCATTTACATGCCTCATCGTTATAAGGTCCTACTACTTTGTTGATTTTTTTTTGGAATTTTATAGAAAATGATTTATTTTTATTTTTTTGAAAATATTAGTAGTGTATTAATTGATGCGATCTTTTGATAAACATGCTAAACCCCAATGACTTACATTGAATCTGTCAAATTAATCAAACTTTTAAACTACCCGATTATATATATATATATATATAGTATTGAAAATTGTTACTCAACACAGTTACACAACACATGTGCTAAATAGAAAAAATAAAATAAAATAAAAAAATTGTTCTACTCAACAAGTGTGTGGTATAGGGTTATTGAATAGAATAACTCATAGTATTTGACATTTTTTAAGGTAACGATACTCTTACACTTTCTTTACTACTACATTACTATCCAGTTATTTTTTTCTTTTTGTTCTTTGAATCTGGATTAGAAAATCTCATAATATGGTATTCTTACATAATTTAAAAGAAAATAAATTTAATTAAGGAATTTAATTAAAAATAAAATTCAATTTTATAAAAATTAACCTTCTTTTGTTCTTTGAGTTTCAAAAATACTATTAGAAAGAATGATGCCCCTTTATTACGTTGGTTGGATTTATTTTCTTCTAAATTATACAAGAAGGTCATGTTCTAAAATTTTTAATCTAAATTTAAAGAATAAAAGGAAAAAAATAACTAGATAATAAAATAGTAGTAAAAGAAGATATCATTACCCTTTTCAAATTAGTCTATATGACAAAAAATTGCGAATCACTTGAAATCCATATATGAAGGGTAAGATTAATTTCGCTAAGATGACTGTAAAAATAGTGAAGGGAAATGGGAAGGCTCGTCCCTCTTTCCAATGCACCAACAACAAAATTTGGGAGGTGATTTAGTAAGAAAGAGACTTTGACAGTTCTAAATAAGAAATACTTGATGTACAAAAAGTTTTCACAAAATTGAACTTATAAAATAGTATGAATTGATATGGTACAAAGTGAACATTATGGTATCATATCAAATTAGGTTATTTTATAATAGTAATACTAAATATAGATTTAGTATATGTAAGATCTATACACGCATTTCATTTGAAAAAAATAGAATATATCTATAAAAAAAATAATTTTTTTACGTGGATCTTATATTTATTTATTTATTTAAAATAATAATAATATGCAAAAGCTTTACATATTAAAACTGCAATATCTTTTTGTAACTATACCATTTAAGCAAGGTGGATGCATGCATGTACGCAAGATCACGAGTGTTTGGAAATCCTCGTTATTTCCATGCATGCCAGAAGTTGGAATTGGTGTGCTTTCTCCTTATTGATATTTAATCATGATATATGATAAACCCTCATATCAAAATATAATATATTTAAAAATCGGCATTCTTACTTTTTAACATGTAAATTAATTACTGGTAAAAATTTGTATTCAGGAATTTGATTTTAACATATTCTTTTCAATAGTTAATATAAATAATTCAATTAATATGTGTTATAACACAGTTGATCACAGTAGAGATTTATGTATTTTAGTTTGAAAAAAATTATTTCAATTCAAGTAACTATTATTGATATTATTAAATCTTCTACAATCATTTTATGGATTTGTAAAGGAATCTATGTTTTATAAGATTGATTCAGTTGAGTGTTAGTTTTGTTTGCAAAAATTGTTTTAGAACTTTCAACTCTAAAACCTTATATGGAATATTAATATTAGAATATGAAAAAATATTTTCACCATCCTTTCATCATTTCATGATGTGACATTAGATGATTAGAGACTATTTATTATATTTCAATTGAAAACTTATCATCTAATTGTACATCATGTGATTATGAGTAGCATTACTCTTAGAATATTCGCCACATAGAAGGCCATATACGAGTTGTTGTAACAACTCTATGTAAATGTAGGCCTTCTATTAATATTAGAATATGAAAAAATATATTCATCATCGATTTTTTTATTATTATTATCTTATGATGTTGTATTAAATGATAGTATTTTAACAATTTAAATTCATTTTTATCTACTCTTTATTAATCCAAATAACTTAAACTGGGCCTAGTGTTTTAATTGAGCTTAAATATTAAAGTGGGCTTTAAAAATTAGAATCATATTAAAACTTGACTTTTCTATTGGACTGAAGAATTAAAAAAGAAAAGCCTACTTTTAAAAACCCAACAATTAATCCAATTCAAAAGGAGGCCCAAAACACAACGTCGACCAAACCAACTGGACCGACCGTAGAACCCTCTCGAGCGAAGGACTTGTTCATGTTCGTAAGATCCATGCATTCATCTCAACTCAAGGGAAGAAAATGGAGGGATTCATGCGATCATGTCGGGATAGCTTTGGATCAACCGCCGCTAAACATAAAAACAACTTTTGATTGATCTACAAGAAATATTTTTAAAAAATAATTAAAATTGACATGTTTTAATTTAATATGTCATATTATAAAAAAAATTTTAAAAATATAAATTTCCTTAATTTATAAATTTATTTTTATTTATTGCTTTTCTTTTATGTAAGAACTCATTTTATGGCCGGATATGGTCACGGGTAGTTGACACTTCTGTTTATGGATTTGGGACTTCCCACAAAACAACCCCAACCCTTATACTGCACCACTCGGTATGTGTAATCCCTCTTCTTCCCATTGGACTCCAAAAGGCAACCACGATCACAAAACAAGCTGAGATAAGTGGGACCCCACGTATCAGAAATGGTTACCAACCTCACAATCCCTCCCTCACTGCGCAACATAATCCCTGTCTGCAGTCCCTTTTCCTGGAAGAGAAAAAATCTGTGTTGAGAAAATCAAACGAGAGCAGCCATGGTTTCAGTAGCAGCAGCTGCAGCAACAAGAACACCATCCCATCTTCTATTCTCAAGCTCTCGTTCCCTCTCTCATCTCTCTATCTTTGATTCCAACACTACACTTCTCTCGTGTCGCAATAACATTAGTCTTAGTAGGAGTAAGAAACATGTTCCTCCCGGGGTTCGATGCATGGCAGTGGGGACAGCAGACGCAGAGACAAAGAAGAAGGGTGGGTTTGAGATTCAAACGCTGACCAACTGGCTGCTTAAGCAAGAACAGGCGGGCGTGATTGACGCCGAGCTCACTATTGTATTGTCGAGTATTTCCATGGCGTGTAAGCAGATTGCTTCTTTGGTGCAGAGAGCTAGCATTGCCAACATGACTGGAGTGCAGGGTGCTGTCAATATTCAAGGCGAGGACCAGAAAAAACTTGACGTTATCTCTAATGAGGTTTGTAGCAGCTATACACCCTGTTCTCTAGTGTTTCTACATACTAGGAAGAGGAAAATGCTTTGCAAAATAGACAATAATTTATACGAACCTGAGCAGTTGTGTAGGAGATAATTAATAACTATCAAGATCAGTGCCATGATGTTGCTAGTCTTACTTCACTTCAACTCAACAAGGCTTGAAATAATTCAGATGAACATTAATTTGGCTTTGCAGTTCATTGTGTGTTAGGATCAAGGTCCCTGTATATAAAGTGGACCATATGGTGTTTGGTGCTCTTCGTAGGGCTAATTTTGTGTGTTTTATCTTTCTTCCGCTGCACTCAAGTTTGGATAAGAAATTGAAGTGACATTTTTCCGAATTCGTTCATATCATCAATTCGTGTTTGATCGTGATTGATGGCTACCACTCCAGTACTCTGTACCAGCAAACGAGTTCGATCATTTTCTGAATAAATGACAGGTTTTCTCCAATTGCCTGAGATCAAGTGGACGAACGGGAATCATAGCATCAGAGGAAGAGGACGTGCCCGTAGCAGTGGAAGAAAGCTACTCGGGCAACTATATTGTTGTATTTGACCCTCTTGATGGTTCTTCCAACATCGATGCAGCAGTTTCCACTGGCTCTATCTTTGGAATATACAGCCCAAATGATGAGTGCCTCGCAGACATTGGTGACGATGCTACTGTAATTCCAATTCCTTCTCCTCATTTAATCCCGAAACATTGTTGTTTTTTCCTTTTCTCAAACACTCCTAATCGTTTGTACTTGGCATTTGGCAGCTTGACGATGTGAAACAGAAATGTGTGGTGAGCGTGTGCCAACCAGGAAGCAACCTCCTTGCTGCTGGATATTGCATGTATTCAAGCTCCATAATCTTTGTGCTCACAATTGGAAATGGTGTGTTTGCATTCACCTTGGACCCAATGTATGGGGAATTTGTGTTAACTCAACAGAGTATCCAGATACCCAAATCAGGAAAGATCTATTCATTCAATGAAGGGAACTATCAGCTTTGGGATGACAAATTGAAGAAGTATATTGATGATCTCAAGGACCCAGGTCCTAGTGGGAAGCCCTATTCTGCTCGGTATATCGGTAGCTTGGTCGGTGACTTCCACCGGACGCTGCTGTACGGTGGAATTTATGGGTATCCTAGAGACAAGAAGAGCAAGAATGGGAAGCTGAGGCTTTTGTATGAATGTGCACCAATGAGCTTTATAGTGGAGCAAGCTGGTGGGAAAGGATCAGATGGCCATCAGAGAGTACTCGACATTATGCCAAATGAGGTGAGTACAAATGTTTAAAAACCTTGAGCTTGTGCAGGTACCTGGCTTATTTGATAACTGGGATTGTGTTTCTGATTCCCTTAATTTCTTGTACAGATCCATCAACGCGTTCCGCTATACATTGGAAGCGTGGAGGAAGTGGAGAAATTGGAGAAGTATTTAGCTTGATTAACATGTCCTGGAAGAGTAATTTTGATTGTGAAGATTATCTTTCATGCAAGAAATACTCCAAATTGGAATTATGAAGAAGGCAAAAAACAAAAAAGAACTCTGTATTTTATCTTCGTGTTGAATTCTTTTGTTAAGACAGCAACAAAGAGTCGTGTATGTAGGATTCAAACCAGGGTTTAAGCAAGCTTGTGAAGAAAGGGGTACAGAATAATTTCAGCAATATGATTCATTTTCGAACCTGAGAATTGCTTTTAGACTTTTAGTGCGCATCACGAATGCATAAAAACAAAGACGCTTAAGATGCAGCTGCACGGTCTGATATCAACTGGATGTTGAAGGCTCGTGTGTTCCATCCATTATGCAGAGAAACGGAGGAATTTCATGCAGTTTTATAAACAACATTTCTGCCTAGATTAACCTACCAATTAAGATATCATGTCATTTGCAACCTGTTTGAACTGCCAGCAGACTCCAAATCAATCTGTAACGAGCTGAGACAATTTTAACCAACAAGTACAAATGTTCTGGCTGGGAAATGACCAATCCAAAGAAGCAGAGCCTTAATTTTGGTGGGAATAGCTATCCTTTCAACGAAGGAAATTAAGATAACTACAAAGATGCTAGAATCAGAAAAAAAAGTATCATTCAATGAAGATAATTACGGCCTATGGGATGGGAAAACTGAAGAAATACCCCCACCCTCCTCAGGTAGCCAGGCTTCAACGGTAAGCCCTATTCTGGTCGTTACATAGAATGCCTTAATCCACAGAATGCTGCTTTGTGGTGGTATCTATTGGAACCCCGAGAACATGGACAGCGAAAATGGGAACTTGAGGTGTGATATTCTTATAAGAGGTGATGTATGAGATCCATATTACTTGGGAGGAGAGAGGGTTTTGCCGTTTATAATGATTCCAATGGGCTTCAATTGTGCCATAACTAGTCCATCCGGAGTATGACCCAAATGGGACTTAGGCAGCATGCACCAATGAGATATATAGCAGACCAAGCTAGAGGTACCATACTAGCAACAGATGGTCACCAAAGAATACTTGGCATCAAAGCTTCTTCCAACGAAGGACACGTCTTCCAACCACATCTGACATTGACTTTGTTTCTCTGGCAGATTGACCAAAGTACACCAATTTTCATTGGAAGCACTGGTACAGTAGAGAAATTGCAAGCATACTTTGTTTGATACTAGATGTCTTTATTTTGTATTCTGTCTACTCTTCTGAACGTGTTTAAGCATCTCTGTACATTTGAACAGATAGGAGGCAAAAAGTTTAGGACATTTGATTAGGGATCCAACATTCCTACTAATTTCTTAGCAGCAACCCATACAAATGTACGGTTATAGACAAGAAGTACAACACCCAGTACAGCAGAGAACAAAGACATATCACCGCTTAGTTTTCCAGGTCTTCAACTAAAAAGATAGGACGCCAACATGAAATTTACACATGTAATGAATGAGAACAGTGCTACATTCACGGAAAAGTCGTGCGAAACAGAAATATGAGGGATAGTTTTTGTTACTGTTCATGTAGTTGTTCACTTATTTTTGGTGTGTGCAACTTTTTTTATGTATCTATAATTTCTGATCGTTTAAAGAGGATAAGATAAGTTAATGATGTGCCAAAAAAAGAGAGCTTCTTGTGGTGATTGTTCAAAGATATAACAATCTAGAGGCAAAATGGTCGCGTAGAAGTAGATTTTCTTTTTACTTTCTTTTGTTGCAATTTATAAGATATATTTTCTATTTATAAGCCGGCGTGTAAAACAAATATTCCATGCCACTAACATGGCAAGATCTTATCATGTCAATGAATGATGTGTTCTTCACATCGACTTATAAATAGAAATATTTGATTTACAAACACCAAACCTTGAAACATTAGCAGTGAACTTAAAAGAGTGGTTAAAGAAGATGGAACCAATCCCAAATGAATTCATTATTAGTGGCACTTGATCTCATCAATAATAAAAGAGTAGAATCTAATCTACCTTTTTCAAGGTGGGAGACATTATCAATTTGGTTTTAACCGCAATTCTTTTCACTCCTTTTGGTGAAAGATCGAGACTGGATTTTTCTTATCTTATTTATTTGTTTTTTTCTACTCTACATTAAAAAGAAAAAAATTACAAGATGTAAGATATAGGAAGATATCCACCCAACTAAATAGATCAAGTGAAAAGTCCACCCAAACCAAATAATAAAAAGGGATGTAGAGGCTAAGTAACTGGGTTAAACACCCTGTGAGGACACTGACTTATAATTAGACAGTAGCATACAACGTTTGTAGTGTGCACATAGGAATGAGCTCTGAGTTTCCTTGTTTCTTGACAACAATTTTCATTTTGGTTCTTAATGGAAGAAATTCATGGGCCTACTAACTCATCTCATAAAATCGGTTCAAATAGAAATGTTTGCTTCAACCTTATAAACATAATCAAGACCTTGTCTACAAGTAATTTGAGACCTCACGTGTAGGCCAGAATTTTATCTAATCCTTATCACGGTGTAAGTAGTGCGGGCCTCCATTCGTCCTGTGGCAGGTTCTGATACTATAAAAAAAATTCATAAGCCTAACTCATCTCATAAAATCAGTTCAAAAAAAGAGATTTACTCTAATCTTATAAACATACCTAAAACCTTGATCATAAACAATGTAAGATTGGCATGGAGAATTTCTAGCAATTGCAGTTCTCAGGTTGGCCCTCCCCTCATGTTCTTCCTGGTTCAATTAATGTTTGGAATTTTGATGAAAAACAGGTTGGGGCCCTTCTGCATGACACTTACTGTAGAACATGCTTCGCTTGTGAAGAACTTCAGCGCACCAAAGCAATAAGTTGGCCAGCACAATTTTTAAAGGTTGTCTTTGAAGTTGACAGAACAATCCTGTTGTCTTTGGCACTGCAACGCTTGTGACATCTCCACTCTCTATTCATTCATGATTTTTGTTTTTATTTGTTTACCATCCTAGAGCTTAGCTTCTAAGTTCTAAGAAATAGGGTCCATTTAATCATTTTATATGCTATTGATAAATAAAATAATCAAAATATTCTATATTTTATACAAAAATACTATCAGTTTCGCTTAAAATGACAAGAATTTTTGTTTCTTTGGAGTGATTTCAAAATTTCTAGAGAAGAAATACTTTAGATATAAAAAGATTATAAAAAAATAAATCTATAAATTGATGTAGTTTAATATGATACACCATATTTTAAAGTTATTTTATTGTAAAATAGATTTAACGAGTCTCATAAAATTACATTAATTTGTAAATTTATTTTATATAATCTTTTTGTGAATGTAGCAGTACTCGAATATTAATATATGCTCAAATTTGTGGGTGAGTGTACTACTTTAAATGTCCAATTTTAGTATGAATAGACACATGAGTAGTAGCATAAGATATTATGGTCCACTAAGTTGTGATGATGATGAGTTGGCTTTGATGGTTGATGGCTGTCTCTGGTTGGAAGAAGCATATTCTGGATAAGGGTCCTTTTGCCTGATAATACCCATTAAGTGGGATATTAAACAGCAAACAATCTCACTTTCTTGATGCTAATCAAAAATAAAATCTTACTTTCTTGACTGAACTACTCTTAGGTGACTGACTGACAGATGATAGTTCATACATTTGTGGGGTTTAATTGTGTATTACCATGCATATATAATACTTAATTGGTTGGTCTTGTCTACATTGTATAAATAAATGAAATATTTGCCTCATTTATCAAAACTTGGCGAATATCAAAGTAAAAGCATCATGTGTACAGATGCTTCCTCAATTTTCTATAAAAATGTTTTTAATATATTAGAGAGCTCACCATTTTCCAAGCTCATACAGGCTTATTTATATATGGGTCAATGGCTTACTACTACCACCCCACCTCCCATGTGCTGAACTGCTGATGGAGGATTTTCTTAAGGTTCAAAATGTTTACAAGAGTGTCATGACAGCTCAAAAGTCTAGTGGTCCATGCTCAAACAAGTATAACTTAGATTCAACTCAATTAACTTTAATTTTAGAGCGGTGCTACTTTGCTTGTCATAGTGCATCGCTCAAGTTAACCGCTAGGTGATTTTTTTTTCTATTTTTTTCACATTTTTTGATATATTTAAATATTTTTTAAAAAATAAAAAAGAATATCAATATTCTTAAAATCACTTCCTTAATCACTAAATAAAAAAAATTATGACCAACGGTCACTTTGAGGGAGCAAGGGAAGAGGGCATAGTAGTGTTTTCCTTAATTTTAAGTTGAGTATAACATTTAAACACTCAACTCTCAAATCACTAAACTCATCTCAACTCACAATATCTTTACACATAAGACCCATAATCTTTTTCAACCCAAAACCTTTTTATACATAGGACCCACAAAACTCATATTAAATGAGCTCTACAAAATTCACTCAACTATCTCAACTCCTTATTATTTATGAACAATTCAACTTATCTCAATTCAACTTAACATCCAAACAGTTTAAGTTGTTGTGGTTTTAAAGGTTTTAGTATGCTAAGATATCATTTAAATAATTCAATTATTATCATCATGTTAATTTAAGTTTTTTAATAAGCGGTGATTTAGTATGATATTAGAGTAGATGTCTTAAGTACGAATCCTTATTTTAATTTAATTAAATATTTCATATATAGGTCTATTTAATAAGAAAAAGTTTAACTTACACAATAATGGAATATTAAAATAAAATATAAAAATAATTAAGTTTACCTATTGCTATCATTTTCAGATTTTAAAATAAGTGGTGATTTAACACCGTCCTACTATCAATAGTTAAAATAATGTCCTAGAAGTATCAACTACCCTTTTTTTTTTTTATTATTCGGATAATTTTACATCCCACTTACTTCCTATGATAATGGGGTGATATTACTCATCAATCTTCAAAGAATTTTTCTTTAAATAAAATATAGATTGATTCAAGAATGATAAAAGTAGAAAAGTAAAGTAGACATTACTCTTTTTATTATTCCTAATATCCGGATTCCATTCCCAAACTTCTTTTTGCCGCAAATAAGTCCATCAGGAAGAAGAGTATGCTTCCAGATAAAAACAAAAACAAAATCAAAGAATATTCAACCAGATAGATGGAGTAGAAGGTTAAAAAAAAAAAAACCAAGTTGACACTCTGTTTTTTTTTTTTTTTTTTTTTTGAAGGGAGGTGAATGGAGGACTGATTTAAAAAATGGGTAATGTTACTTTTTATCTCAATTTTTATCATTTTTTTTATTTTATGATATAGTATCAGATGATTGAAAATTATTTATTATATTTTATTTATGAATCTATCATTTTATATCATATTATGTGATTATGAAAATATGATAAAAAAATAAATGATGAACAATTTTTTTTTTTAAAAAAAAAGATGATATTTGTAGAATGAACAAACGTCACATAATTATTTAAAAAAAAAATGATAATACCATATCTATGTAAAAAAAAAAATTAATTTTTTCAAAATAAATATATAAAACTTATACAGTCCGTATAACATTCTACCTTCTTTAAACATTGCAGGAGGCCAACCAGTACAGTTGACATACCAAGACGACAAAAGTGCATGCTAGTTTTTAACTGAAAAGAGCTTTGCTAAAGTAGGCACAACTGACAGCGCACAACAGCACCCGTCTCTTGCGTCGTTGGTGCGCAACCTATGCACTGGTCAGCCTGGTCCCTTTTCAATGGGAGTCTCTTTAGTTTTCTTTTCCCCATTTGTTTTTTTCTAGAGGTTGTGAATGGATCTTATCGATATCTATTAAATACATGAATATCGATTCAAAAGATCCATAAATTTTAATAATTATTATATTATTGAATTAATAAATATTGGGTTTATCTATTTTCAAATTATAAAAAATTTATATCAAAAAATTCTACATTTTTTTTCCATTTAAGATGAATAATCTTTATTTATTGTAGAATATGGGTGACTTGGTCATGTCACTTATCAATCTAATACTATTATTAGAAACATGATGACTAAAGTATTTTTGTTTTCCACTAAATACAATTGAAATGAAATTGATAGCCTTTTTGCTTTTTAATTGTGAGAAAAATATTAGTTATCAATATTTTAACGGTCTTTAGTTAATATAATATCAAATAATTAAATGATAAGTAAAAGATAATAAATATTTTTTAAATTAATTAATTAATATCATATTAAAAGAATGATGATTAAAAATAACTAATATCTTTCTTAGTAATGTTATTGCATACAGTCACTTTTATATATTTTTTGTACATTTTATTAATATGATTGACTGCATTAATTTTTTTTAATACATAATTAATCAAATCAATAGAATGCATAAAAAAATACATAAAAATGTTTACACATAAATTTTTTATATCTTTTTTTAAGTCCAAGAGAATATGTTAAAGCATAAAAGCGGGTTTTATGCTAAAATGCAAAAGAGCATGTTGTTGACACGTGATGGAGGCTACACTTACCGTCAAGTTGTCTTTGATTTAGGTCACGATAGGACTCCACTTTAGATAACTTTTGTATCTAAGCTTTAATTAGATCTCTTGACTCACCAGATGAGTTTTGGTAATTTGCATTTATACCATTTCAATAATAAAATAAAAAAATCATATAAATATTTATAAATATCATATAAAAAAATCATATCATATCAAATTATATTAATTTATAAATATTTTTTATAAAATAAAATACATATTAACTCTTGTCCAAAAGCTTAATGCCCGGATTAGTTATACAAAATTAAAAAATTCATCTCATCTCATCTTAACTCATCATTATAATTTTTTCAAATTTCTATACAAAATATAATAAATAATTTTATTTTTTTAAATTTTAATATAAAATTAATATTATAAAATTATATTATAATAATATTTTATTCATTACTCTTTAAAATATCTCATCTTATTTAATATGTGTAACCAAACTGGACTTAAAATGCAAGGAATTTCATGTAAGTATCCATCAACCTCAAACTCCATTATGTCAAACGTCACATGGTCAATAGTCCTTTTTAAAAAATGTAGGGGGAGGAATGTGAATAAAGGAAGTACAGGGACCACACTCGGAAATCTATCTAAGTACGAGTGCACAAATGCAAAATATATCCTTTATCATATTCCCTCAGTCAGCAACCACTCAGGGAAAGCAAGTCAGAGTTTTTAGCAGAAACGAGTAAACGTATTTAATTTTCACAACCTCCGAGCCTACCCCCTCCATTATTCTTTACTTTCCACCTCTGCTTTCCGCTCTCAAACCCTAGAAAAAAATTCACTTTCAGATGCAAATGCGTTCACCCCACAAACCCTAGAAACCCACCATTCCACGCAATACCAAAGATTCAGCAAAGACCCACTTCACCGATGGCCGCACTACCCATTTCCAGGCACCTCGTTGTATTAACTCTCTTCATTTTCTTCCTCAAATCCTTAGCTGCAGACGAAGATTCTCATTTCTCATTCACACGGTTCCAGAACGATCCAAAAAAGGGATCCAAAATCACTCTGTATGGGGCTGCAAAAGTTGTTGATGGCGGCTCTGCGATTCAACTAACTGATCGGGTGAGTTCGAGTGCTGGACGAGTCATGTACAAGAACCCCATTAAACTTGTCGGAGGTGAGTCTAGAAGTTTCGTTTCTTTTTCGACTTACTTCTCGTTCTCGATGTCTAAGGGCAATGGTGATGGTTTAGATTTCCTTATGGTTCCAAGTGGCTTCAATGTTAGCCAGTTTGGTAATAGTTCATATGGACTTTCTCTAGGATCTGGGAAAAGTAATTTTAAGGTTGTTTCTGTTAAGTTTAATACGTTTAGGGACAGTAATGATGGTTTGCTGAAGAATAATGCACGAATAGGTGTGGGTAGTGTATCAGAGAAATTGAGCAATGCGTCGGCTTATAATTTGGCTCGCAGTGGTGGAAACATCCATGCTTGGATAGATTACGAAGCGAGTTCAAAGCGGTTAGAGGTTAGGTTGGGCCAAGATGGTAGCTCTAGGCCTTCTAGTCCGTTGCTCTCATATCGAATTGCTCTGTCCAAGGTGTGGGAGGATAAAGAAGTGTTTGTGGGCTTTAGCTCCTCAACTGGGAATTCTTCTGATGCATGTTTTCTGCATTCCTGGAGTTTTAAGATCAGGCATGTTCCGAATTGGATGCATTCGGAGCCACTGGATCCTAAGGCATTTGCTAAAAGCACCAAAAATTTGGAAGCCGAAAAGCGAAGAGATTGTCTCTCAAGAGTGCTGGCTGCAATGATATTCGGTGCTGCCTGTGGAGCTTTGGCGGCATTCACCGTGTTGTATTTGTGGACAGTCTTTGGCAATAGGCGTCCAGTGGTGCCGGAGGAGTTTGCCATGCAGCCCATTGGTTGCGAGTACAAGAAAGTCAAAGTAGTTGTAGATAAAGCAATCGAAGGTGGCAAGTAAGAGTTTGAGGTGTTCAATTGAATGTTTTGTGTTGTAAATCAATGTCTTTTCTAGTTTTATCTTCACGTTTTATTGTTTTGTTGTAATTTGGTGATCAATTGTCAAAATGTAGTTCTGTTACATATTGTTCGATCTGGGAAGCACTGAATGTGCTTTGAACAGATAATTGAAATATTGTAGGTTTTACCCCCTTGATTGGCTTGACTCCTTTGATATTATGAGCCGCTTGCATAGGAAAATATTATATATTCTTATCACACAATAATCCCACTCTGAATGTGGTGCTCTCTATGAACCCTCTTGTTCAATCTTGTTTGTTTTCGCATATAACATAGTTGAGATAAAAAATTAAAAGTTGAATAAAATAATATAAAAATATTTTTTAATATTATTTTTGTTTTGTGATGTCAAAAAATTTATTTATTTATTTTTAATTTGAAAAAGTTGTAAAGATTAGATAAAATGAAATGAGATGAATTGTTAAGAGCTGTAAGAACAAACAAGGCCCAGGTTGAGGGGCAATGCCAATCCCCAGTAAGATGGAAATGAGACGAGCCTAGCATATTAACATAAATCGTTGTATAAAATTACAGTCGACACCCGGTGAACCAACCCAACAAAAAAACGAGGATGTCTCTTGCGACCAGACTTGTTCTATAAAACCATAGTCCGGTGCATGGCTTTTCTTGCACTCTGAAGTCTTCCAAAACTTTTGATTGATAATACCCATAACAGTAGCAGTGCGAGCAGCGACTCAGTCTTGGTTGGTTTGTGTTCCGCATGTTTAGGCCCTGCTGGTGAAAGAATATAATCAGGCTGGGTTTTGTTTGCAAGCCACTTAATTAATTATAAACAGTTATGAGATCTTAACAATCCGAAACAAGGGCTGGTTTGGATAGGAGAGGAGATGATTTATCAAATAATTTTCCACATTGGTCTTTTATATTTCCCAGTAGTAAGCCTAGCTTTGAGAGCTAAGCGGTAACAGAGGCACTAGCTGCAATTAATCAATGGCTAAACATCAAATTGTAAATCTATTACTACCGAGGCCACTGCCTTAACAGTAGTATGTATTTAGCCTTCAAGGTTCATTTTGATAATGATAATAAGAACTGCTGCTAAGTTTAGCTTTGGCAACAGGCAACAATAAGGGCCGGTTTGGATAGCAAGTCCAAAAAATAAATCATTATTACTAAATAGATTATTTTATCTCATCCAATTTTGTCTATCTCATTTCATTTCAATATTCAAAATCACAACCACAAATATAAACACTTTGTAATTTTAAATATTCAATTTTTTTAATTTTAACAAGATTTTAACTTTATAATAAATTTATTCAACTTTTTCTCACATTTTTCAAAATTCCATAAAATATCTTAACTTAAATCATTTCACTATTATTTACATATTCTCATCTCATCTTACTCTCTAAAGAGGCAGGCTTTTAATTAGGGGTGAAAATGGTCGGGTTCGCTCTGGTCCGATACGGTCCATCATTTTTTCGGTCTATTATTTTTCTCGGACCGGACCGGACCAAACATCTAGTCGGTCAGTTCGGTTCGCTCCGCATTCGATCCGATCTCATTCGGTCCAATCCAATTATTATCTTTTATTCTTTTTTTTTTTTAAATAAATCAATTAAACATTTTATTTAAACAACTAAATTAAAATTAAGTAAATTATTAATGTAGATTATGTAACTAACTCATTAAAAAAAATTTTATATAATCAATGATACATATTATAAATTATATTTACATACGAAATACATATTCTAAATTATAAATTATATTTATATATAAATTATAATATATATATATATATACTATTTACATATATACATAATGGGGAATTGGTATTAGGTTAGTTAATTTATAATTTACCAATTATTTTATATTTACTTACAACTTAAGTATTTTACAAAAACTTTATCTAATAACTTTAATTAGATATAGATGTAGATGTTAGTAATTAGTTAATTAATAATATACACTACTTAATTAATAGAATATTATTTTATAATTACATATTTAAAATTTTATATTATAAATGGGAATAAGTTAGATGAAAATTACATAATTAATTATATAAAATAAAAAATATATTTTTTTATTCGGTTGGTCCGGTCCACTTCGGTCCGTGGAATCATGGACCGTGGACTAGTTCAGTCCAAGGAATCATGTAATTATCCAAACCTCATGTTTTTCGGAACGATCGGTCCGGTCGGTTTTTCCGGTCCAGATTGACCCTCTTGCAGCACTACTTTTAATGCATCTCTATTTCGTGTCTTAAAGTGAGGAAATTTGACAAAATCGAGTGCTCAAATTTAGCTTTGCCTCTACGGCAATGATTAAATTCAACTCAAAAGAAATTGAGGCGTTCTTAAGATTTGAGCTACTATTGGCTTTCGTTTGCCCAATGTTTTGTTGGATATCTTCTGATACAGAACTAAGAAATGGTTGGCAGATGGGAATCGTATTGTACTCTCACAATAAAGAACTGCCCTGCCTCTCAACCAGAGTTTATATGAAATGTCACCAGAAAAGAGAGGAATGGGGAGGGAGTATTGTGCAAAATGGAACATTGTGGACATGGATGTAGTGAAAAATGTAAATGATCAAGAGGGCGGGTCTGGCAATTCATTGTCATGCCATTGCTCTCTGCAATTCTGAAACACTGCAGTCTACAAACAAGTATGCGCATAATAAACTCCCGCAAAGAAAGTTGGGGAGAAATGAACAACATGCGATAATAGATCGGCGAATATAACACAGAAGCAGCATTAATAAATCGATAGAGGAGTTTTTATGTCAATGAACAACATATGATCGGACAGAATCACATGAAATGTCTCCAAGTGCACAAGGAAGAACCCAAAAACAAGAAACAAACTTGAAGATTCGACATTAAAATATGGCCTACAGCTATCCGGAATAGCCTCAATGGCAACCGGAAGTTGCAGCAGGTCGCATACATAACTAACAGCATTACATGTCTTGAGCTTCCTCTTCCTCGTATTGCTCCTCATACTCATCCTCATCGGCTGTGGCATCTTGGTACTGCTGATACTCAGAAACCAGATCGTTCATGTTGCTCTCCGCCTCGGTGAACTCCATCTCATCCATACCTTCCCCTGTGTACCAGTGCAAGAAAGCCTTTCTCCTGAACATGGCCGTGAACTGCTCGCTCACACGGCGGAACATTTCCTGGATCGAAGTGGAGTTCCCGATGAATGTCGAAGCCATCTTCAGCCCTGTTGGTGGAATGTCACAAACGGTGGATTTGACATTGTTGGGAATCCATTCCACGAAGTATGAGGAATTCTTGTTCTGAACATTGATCATTTGTTCATCCACTTCCTTGGTGCTCATTTTGCCCCGGAACATGGCCGAGGCCGTGAGATAGCGGCCGTGTCGTGGGTCAGCGGCGCACATCATGTTCTTTGCATCCCACATTTGCTGGGTGAGCTCAGGCACAGTCAGGGCTCTGTACTGCTGGGAACCTCGGGATGTCAAAGGGGCGAAACCCACCATGAAAAAGTGGAGCCTAGGGAAGGGGATTAAATTAACGGCGAGCTTTCTAAGGTCGGAGTTAAGCTGGCCAGGGAATCTCAAACAGCATGTGACCCCAGACATGGTAGCAGAAATCAAATGGTTCAGATCTCCAACTGAACGAACAAAATCAAGACAATCAGTAACCGGGAAGGCATAGATCTTTCACAAAAAATCCACATACGGGAAAGGCCAGTTAACTTACAGCTTGGGGTTGTTAGCTTGAGGGTGCGGAAGCAAATGTCGTAAAGAGCTTCGTTATCAAGAACCATGCACTCATCTGCATTTTCGACGAGCTGGTGGACGGACAGGGTTGCGTTGTAAGGCTCAACAACGGTGTCGGAGACCTTCGGGGATGGGAAGACGGAGAAGGTGAGCATCATTCGGTCTGGGTATTCCTCTCTGATCTTCGAGATCAAAAGGGTACCCATACCAGATCCAGTTCCTCCTCCTAGAGAATGGCACACCTGAAACCCTGCAAAAGCATAAACACCATAAACAACAAATATATAAAAGCGACAAAATTGATAGAGAGATCAGATCTGGGAGGCACAAACCTTGCAAACAATCACAGTTCTCTGCCTCTTTACGGACCACATCGAGCACGGAATCGATGAGCTCTGCGCCTTCTGTGTAGTGACCCTTCGCCCAATTGTTTCCGGCGCCAGATTGACCGAAAACGAAGTTGTCCGGCCTGAAGATCTGGCCGTAGGGACCAGTCCTGATGCTGTCCATGGTACCAGGCTCCAGATCCATGAGAACAGCGCGAGGGACATACCTGCCACAGCTAGCCTCATTGTAGTAAACGTTAATCCTTTCCAACTGAAGCTCAGAATCGCCCTGGTATCTCCCCGTCGGGTCAATGCCGTGCTCAGCACACACCACTTCCCAGAACTTGGCACCGATCTGGTTGCCGCATTGCCCCCCTTGGATGTGAAGGATCTCACGCATCTTCGCTTGAAGTCGGGAAAGGAGAAAGCGAAACAGAGAGAAAAATAGAGAGAGAGAGAGAGAGAGAGAGAGAGGAGGAGAGCTAGGGCAGAGAAATGAATGGAAATGAATGAAGCGTGGGGGGGCCGACGGGAGCTTTCTTTATAGAAAGATGAGATCTTTAACGGTTAAATTCAGGGGAGTATTATTGATGAGTGATGGCTGAATGGGGTTTTGTGCAGATTTTTCAAATTTTTTTAAATTTAGGGTACAGCGACTGACCAACCAACGAAGCTTTCCTTAATTAATGGCTTTTTTTCCTGGAAATTTAGGGAAAACGACAGATTGAGGCTCCTAAACATAGAGCTGGCATGGCATGGCATCATCACATCAGTAATCACCACAAACACATCCTTCTAAATTTGAAATTTGAAATTTAAACAACACAAATAAATATAGGGTAAATATTTCTAGATCTCATCTTCCTTTCCGACACCTATCATATCATTATCTCCCTTTCCAAACTTTATCCTTCCCACTCACTCATCCAGCTGTCGGTGCTAGATATTTAAAATTTTTAATAATTAGAAATAATTTTCATAGATGCTGTTAGATGGGAATAGCTGCTCTTCCAAATGGAGGATCGACAGGGATTTTTTTTTAAATTATTTGATAATTAAAAAATATCTTTTTTAATGGTATTATGATTTTTTTTAAATATCAAAAAATATAAAATATAATAAATAATTTAATTTTTTTAAATCTTAAAATAATAATAATATTATAATATTTTAATAATATTTTTTTAACTTTCATCTTTTTATCTAAAATTATCTCATTTTATTTCACCATCCAAATTATACCTAAGTCATATTTAACCACTAATCAATTTCAGTACTATTGAGTTTTTTCTAATTAAGTGTATATATATAAGGGAAATGATAAGAGTCCCGTTGAGATTCCGTTCATTTGTTCCGTTCAATTTTTTTTTAATTTTTTTTATAAAAAGATTAAAAAAATATTGTTTAATTATATTGTAAATTTTATTAATTTTTTCAAAATATTTAAAAGATTTAAAAAAATATTATATGACAAAAAAATACTTTTAAATATTTTTTTAACACTTTTAAATATTTTGAAAATATTAATAAAATTCACAATATAATTAAACATAATTTTCTTAATCTCTCTGTAAAAAAAATTCAAAAAAAAAAAAAGTTGAATGAGATCCCTAGCATTGTCCTATATATAATGATTTTATTCATAGAAATTAAAATAATAATAATAATAATACTTTCATCTCACTTCTATTCTACAGTACCATAAAATAATAGAGATAATTATTTTTTATATGTTTGTGAAAATTTTTTTTAATTTAATTTTTTATGAATGAGGTGTAATCACTCACTACATGAATCCGGAAACCAAAAATGGACGTGGCAACAGAAGGGGTCCTTCCTAATGGACTCTGGTCCCCTTAGTTTGTAATACTATATTGATTACAGTGGGGTTGCAATGGATGTGGTAAGAATCAGGTAAAGGCACTTTCATAACGTATTCAATTGGTAATTAGGATGTGTGCATGTGAATTGTGAAGTCCTACTTATCAAACACAAAGAGACAAGCATAATGTGTATGCACGTGAAGAGGCACATGTATATGTAGACACAACAGCCTGGAAATATCTGTGCCTCAAAAATATAAAACCCTGCAACAACCTTGACCTCTTCACACGCATTCTAGGTGCAAAAATCTCCTCTCACGTGGCATCATCTTTTTTCCGACACACTTCCCAACTTGCTTCAGTCTCTTAAATTGGCACATGTGATGATCAGATTATGCTTTCACTGCACTCTCACCAACTTCCACTTTTTTTTCTTCTGTATAAATTCGGTTGAAAATGATTTACACAATATTTTTCAAAATATTTTGCTTAATAATATTTTAAATAAAAGGTATTTTTATAAAACACTTCATAAAAATAACATCATTTTATAAAAATACATTCATCTTACAACATTATTGTAAAATATATCATGAAAATGTAATCATTCCATTACCATTAAAAAATAATAAAATCAAATCAAATAAAATAAACGAGCAATCAAGATGGAACCATTTACCATTTACCTCTCTCTCTCTTTTTTCTTTTTAATTTTGTCCACTATTTTTGAACTTGTCTATTACTTTTGAGGTGTTGACGGGCATTGGAGGCTTTTTGTTTCTTTTGAAAATTGCATATTTTCATCTGAATGGTAAATTGATTTGCATAATACTAGCTTGGAATAAAGAAATAATAAAGGAATAGAAAACTTTTGAGAAGTGCCTTAAAATAGGTAAGCCAAACCAAAAGTACTAAGTAGTTTGATTTCCAAAATTGAAATATAGGAAAACTTTTAATCTAAAGGTTTAATGTAGAACATTAAGAAAAGATAAATGACATTTCCTATCGTAAATGCAAAAGTACCCCACGATCTCTTTGAAAAAAATGAATAAATACGTTCACATATAAAAGACTAATTTTTTTAATAGTAAACTCCACTCTTTTTCAAAGCAATTACACAGCTCTTATGCACCATACGATTATATTATACTCTTAAAGAAATTTTCTTGGTTGCACTGAAATCAAATTCAGGTCATTAGATTACGAGAGCGTTGAGTCCCATATACAGGAATATTGTACAACACAATTGCATTCACAGCCTATGAATGATTTCATTATCAAGTCATGAATACACAGGTGACCAGTTGAAGGCTACAATTTCGACCGACAAAATATTTCACAGTCATACTCATTGATTCTCCCTTTTCCACTTAAGGAGAATCCCTCCCAATTACCTACATACAACGCAGTCATTCCAACCTAACTTCTTGAATATCATACAGTCGAAATCATTTCAACAACAGAAAAAACCAAAACCCACCCACTTTGTTAAATTGCTTGGTTTGATGTTTCCGAAATTATATTCTACAAAGAATTTAAAATGATATATAATGGGAATAATGGATCTCAGTATGTTATGATTATCTTCAATCCCATTAAGGAAATTACAGAAAGATAACGCAGTTTCCTAACAAACATCGTTGATCCATTAGAGAAACTCTATTTTTTTTATAAGTATTTTTTGGAGAAACATGATAACAGATCAATTCAACAAGTTTTTTTTGCAACGGACAGAAACATGCACAGGAATGAAGTTAACCCTCCAATAAGGATCTACCTACCCTCACTCTTACCTAAAACATACTTCAAAATCCAAGCCATCGATTGAATATACAATCAATGGTTCTCCAGATACTCATGTTTCATAAAATCCAACTAAGATCAAATACGACTGATTGAGATATATAGAAATTATCTGATGGAACAAAAGGCCATCAAGATTGCTAGGCTTCATATTGGACATCAAGAAGAAGAGCTAGGAACCAGATGCAAAAGTTCATTTTGTGTATCCTGGCAAAACAAAGTGCAGGGCTAAACTCAACATAGAGATGGTTGATGTTCCACTAAATGTATTAAAGTCAGTTGCTAATTACCAGATCAGGAAAAAAAGAATCCCATCTATAAACAATATAAGCATTTCAGCCAGCCAGCAGTAGCAAAAGAAAAGAAGAGTAAAAACTTGCACAAAAACCCCCTCATCCACGGCAGGCTACACTTTCATACATTAGCCCCATCATTAGCCCCATACATTAGCCCCATACATTATAAGAAAAAGATTAATTACTTTCATACATTAGCCCCATCACATTAAAGAAATTATTTTCACTGCTGATTTAAGAACAATAACATATCTCATTTCGAAACAATAGATTGCAGATCAGAAGTAATTTCGAACACACCTCAGTAAATGCTCAGATGCTTCCACAAGATTGATTAAACACACAATAAACATAATGATATAAGATTAGTGAACTGCCAAGTCCCTAATGCAACTCAATTAGAAATAATATAACAAATTAACACGTATATTTCAGTATTCTAGATGGCTTCAAGAAGTTTGCAAGTTTAATGCAAAGTCAGACACTAAATGCATTAAAATACATGACAAAAATCAAATTATGAAATACATAAGAGGGTGGGGATCGACACCAGCCAGCAGGAGAACCGCCTCAACATAGTCTGCTGGGCGCAGATACCTACCACACCAAGGGGTGCAGTTCCTGGTGGTTTTACACCCCAAACACCAAGACAAAAAAAGATGGAATGACCGTACACTGATAACATGAGAAAGAAAGCATGCACCTGTTAGGCAACCATTGGCTCTATAGAGCACAAAGTGGAAAATTCCTCGTACACCAGCATCTCAATTTTATCCTACTATGATGAGATGGCATTGACCATCAACCTTTGAATCTTTTTAAAATGATCCAAGAGTGATGGAAAGTACACATTGACAGCTTGGGAAAAAAATAAGATAGTAATGTAGTATATAGCATTTGACCACCAAACTGAACCGAGGGCTTGGTGGTTTTACACCCCAAACACCAGACAAAAAAAGATGGAATGACCGTACACTGATAGCATGAGAAAGAAAGTATACACCTGTTAGGCAACCATTGGCTCTACAAAGTGGAAAATTCCTCATACACCAGCATCTCAATTTTATCCTACTATGATGAGATGGCATTGACCATCAACCTTTGAATTTTTTTAAAATGATCCAAGAGTGATGGAAAGTACACATTGACAGCTTGGGAAAAAAATGAGATAGTAATATAGTATATAGCATTTGTAACGCCAATAGAGGAGCTCACCTAAAACCAAATCCCACATTCAATACTCTCTCTGTTGGTAGTCTGGAAGTAGTGAGAGATTCAAAGGTCCATTGAAAGCTGAACAAGATATACATTTTACCCGTCTAACAAGACGATTATGAGCTATATCGAACAACCATAGAGCAACAATTACACTACAACTTTAACACAACTTGATATTAAGAAATTAATTTTTTCCCTTCCATTCAAATACACTGTCAGAAGCAGTAGTCCAAAACAAATGAAAAAATATTTTTTTAATACCAAGTTGTGATCTAGTTGTCGCTCAATCATTTTCCATTTCACAAATGATCTGCTGCTTCCATAGCCACCCCTCTACCACCATAGCCAAAAACACGAGCAACTATTGAATTTTCACCAGGAGGGGAAACCAAAAAACATCGTGAGGCAGGCAGCAGAAACATATTGTTTAAAGACATGCTAGATGTCCCAAAGATTTTACTAACACTCCACACATACTTACTTGGCAGAGGAATTAACATGCCACGACTGCCAAGTTTGTAGGAGATGGTAATAAAATCTTCATTTCACGTAGTATTACTTATTGCTTAGGTTTACGATGCAAGTCGTAACCCAACAATTTTTTTTTAGCACATTTAGATTAGGCAGCCGGCAAATTAATGCTTGCACAGAAGCCTCAATACCAGTGCAACAGAAATTAGAGTAAATTAACTCTTTTTTTGTTCAATTCCTTTTCCCCTGGTTCGGAGTTTTTTCATTTCAGCGAAATGACAAAGATGCAAGCTTTTTTCTACAGATTTCTCTGCAACCGAATTCTGCACGAAATCATTACCAATTTAACAAAATATAATCATAAACGATTTAGACCAAAGAGCTCGAAAATAATATGTTTTGACCATGAGGGAAGAAAAACTGAGCACCTTTCCGGACTAGTTCGTTGATCCATAAAAGATAATTCAAATATTGAAAGCCAAAAAATCTGAACAAAATAATAACGTGAGGACATAATATCAAGACCAAAAAAAAAAACTCTTCACTTCGTTAGGGTTATGAAAGGAGCATCTCATAGAGAGCTTTCCCCATAAATTCGGTGCAAGGATAACGATGGGATAAACTCATCGCCAATGCTTAGAAAATGAAAACCACAGAAACGATCACAGGTCCGGACGTGACATAAAAAAAAAAAAAAAAAAAAAAAAAAAAAAAAAAAAAAAAATCTCTATCAAGATGAGTATTCAAAAAAAGAAACATTAAAGAGCGAAAGACGGAGATCGACAATGTACCTCAGTATTTTCTTCAACATAGGACATGAATTAAGTCATACGAGGTTTGGGAAAAAAACACGTAGCGAGCTACAGAAAGTGTGTGCTCTGGACTTCGCATATCAGTTTAAAATTTCAGAGGAAACGGAGGAGAAATACTGAAAACCAGTCAAGAAGAGACTAGATTTTCTCATAAATTTGAACAGGCGCTTGATTGGGATAACCCTAGGACTCGTTTGGAAACTGCATTCACAGGAGCCTCTCGTGGCGTTTAGAATCTAGATGGTGAGCTGAAATAAGTTAAGTTTTTTTTATGAATATTAATAGATTGATCAGGTGTAATGAGTTATGTGAGATCTATTTAAAATGAGTTTAGATATATTTAGATGTTAATATGAGTTTAGTTTTATTTATAAAAAATTGAAAAAGGTTGTAAATCTCATTTAAATAAATGTGTTAAGTTGAAAAAGGTTACGAGTCTCACATGTAAAGAAATTTTGAGTTAAAATGAGTTTAGTAATTTGAGAGTTGAGTGTTTGTATGTTAAATTCAATTTAAAATTAGACTGAACTAAGTTAATTTCAACTGAATCTTGTAACCAAACGGAGTCAAGTGTCCGATGTTGATATAAGTTAAGATTCAAGAATTATTGGTTTATCTATATACAAATGTAAATACATATTTGTATAAGGAAAAGCTAGTGTGCCTTCTAACTTGTACCGTACTTACTGATGGGCAAAATGGTTTTTTTTTTTTAAGTTAGTGATTAAGGAAATGATTTTAAGTGTATTTATATATTTTTTTATTTTGTAAAAATATTTAAATATATTATAAAAAAAAAAGCATGGGTAACACATCCAATGGTAAGAGCTGGACGGCATAGTAGCCCGACCCATTTATATAATTAGACCTTTAAATTGATTAAATTGGATTATACTAATACATATTTAAAATATTACCATAGTTATAAAAAGTGTTAATACATCTTTGCAGATGCACTCTTCACTCTATAAATACTATTTTATTAATTTTTTTCTCTCTTCTTCCACTATACTTCAACATCTTTGTAGTGGACACTGATTGTGAAATATATATATATAATTAATTAATTAATTTTATGAAAAAATTTAAGAATAATTATTTTAGCTCAAAGATGTATAATTTAATATGAGAGTTTTTCTTAAATGACAAAAAAAATTTCAAAACATGTAGTTTTACATTTATATATAGATAAATTCTACATTTATATATAGATAAACCAATGTCAATACTATAACTTGATCTAAAAATAAAAAAATAAAAAAAAATAAATAAAAACCAATTTCAACGCTCTTAGTTATTACTCCTTTTTCTTCTTCGCCAAATAATTCAATTTTTAGAGATTGGTATATTTAATACTACGTAGCCACTATTTGTCTCCGTCACGTCATAATTTGACACTTTATAATAGAAAAATATAGTTACAAGCATAATTGTATATTAATTTGCGTATCAATGTAATATGATTAGTTAAAAAGTAGATTTTATTGAAAACAGTGTTGATTTAAAATTTAAGTATGAATAAATCAAAATTAATATACAGATTAGTACGTGACTGTATTTATATGCAGCAAAACTCATTTACAATAATCTATTCGTATTAATGACCGTCTTCTTTGGGGAGGCATGCGTCTTAGCACGTACCTTATCATTATGTATTGGTTGCCAATCCTTGTTTCAAGTATTAGAACATTCTCGATAGCTTATCTAAATTTTCATCTAAAATAACGAAGTAAAACCCATTTTTATTATTTTATTAAGTTTTTCAATATACCATGCATAACCTTATTCATTATTTCTCAATATTATTTTAATATTATTTCCTTCTTCTTCATTTGTTCATTTTAAATATTTTCTTCAACTATAGTTAAATCTGTAATATTATTAAATTTTTTAATATTTTTTTTTATATATTCACGTGATTGCAAGAACTCTCTATTGCCAAACTGATATAATATCCCAACCAACCAAAACCCACTTTTTTTTATGAATTTCGTTATTTTCTCATGTTTTCTAAGGTTTTTATTAGGAGTGTGTTTCTTTTTATTAAAATAAAGTATTCTAATAATATTATATTTCTTTTATATTTTATAAATAAAATTATAAATGTGAGAGATATTAAGAAAATGAGAAATTCTATTTACAATCCCCACTTAGGGTGCATGTGCACGCCCTTTATTAAATGAAAAAACGTCATTTTAAGATGAATATTTTTATAATTTTAAAAATCTAAAAAATAAAACTTTTTAGACCTACATTGCAATTCCCTGTAAGCAGCACTGCTCAAAGAAAATAAGGAAAAAGAAAGAAATTAAAAAAAAAAAAACGTTAATACGTATAGTGCATGTTAAATATAAAGAATAACTTTAACTCATATGTATTTTATATATGTATTTTATGTTAATGTCGAAAAAATTGCACAATAGATCAGAATGAGAAAAAGAATCATTTACAACAGGCTAAGACGATTCTTGTCTCGATTGGCGTAATATAGAGCCCTCAATAATGGTTTGGTACAACTATACAATATTGATATATACATTCATGGTAGTAAAAGAAAACTAAATGTAGAGAAAATAAAGAGAGATATAAAGATTTACGTGGTTCAACATATTGCTTACGTACATAAGATGTTTGGGGAAGGAAAATCTACTATTATATATTTATTTTACAGTCTCTCGTAAAGTCTCTTATCTTCACTGTACAATGGAGATCTAGAATCTATTTGCTAGAGGAAGTCTTTTCTCTTAAGCCCCAATTGCAAGGTTGAAAAGGCTGCTAAAGAAGAAAGTCACATTGAAGTCATCTGCCTATTTCCTTTTATCTAACCCTTCTTTCTGCGCGCCTCTCGATAGTGGTGAGGAACAATGACTTTTTCTCTTGCATGTCTACATTCTCTCTTATTTCCACATTTTCCTTTCTATTCTTTACTTTCCTCCTTAAAGCATTCACATCTGGTACCTCAAAGTACTAGATCTCTCATAATTTGAAATTTATTATAGGATTTTGATCAAAATACCCCTTCCATATTTTAGGGAAAAGGTTTAGGAGATGAGCACATCCCCTAAATCAATTTTTATCAATATTTTATTCTAATATATAGAATAAATATTTTTTCAATTATCTACATTTTCTCTCATACTCATATTTATTATAGTTTTAAATAATAATTTTAAAAATAATTTAATTAATTAAGAAAATACAAAAAAATTAATTTTAAAAATATTATCATATTCACAAAAAAATAATTTATATTTTTGTTTAAAATATTAACTAGAGTAATAGTTTAAAACATAAGAAAAAAATATTGACTAGTTAAGTTTGTAAATGTAAGTGAGAGAAAAAAGTAATAAAGAAATAATAGAGAAATATTATTTTAATAGAATAGAGAAATGATAGGGAATGAGATGTATAAGGTTTTTGAAAGATGAGTAAAATTTAGGAAAAAAATTTTAAGTAATATACTTTTTAATTAAATTATAAGAAATTTTATGAGGAATAAGATGTGAATACTCTTGCATCTTCCCCTCCTTTGTCCTAACATACTCATTTCCTTATTATGAGTGTGTTTCTTTTTATTAAAATAAAGTATTCTAATAATATTATAATTTTTTTATATTTTATAAATGTGAGAGATAATAAAGAAAAAAAGAAATAATAAAAAAGACGTTTATATGTATAGTGCATGTTAAAGATAGAGAATACCCTTATCTCTTATGTATTTTATATTGATTTTACATAATCTAATGAAGACTTTATCTTGACATGTTGTTAGTCATTTTAAGTAAAAAAATATGAACATAGATAATACATCGTCGATGCTTTTATGCGTTTGGATACTGATGTAATCTTAAATAATCTGATTTGATATATAAATAATATTTTGTGAATCTTATTAAAATATATTTGAATATAAATAAATTAAAATATGTGTGAATATATGATGTAGTTGAGATGATGTTAACTTTTTTTATGAAAAATTAAAATAATAATATATCTTATTAATAATTAATTTGAGACGAATTAAAATATACTTACGAACCAAACACAACCTGGTCATCCTACTTTTACCATCTTTTTTATGGCCTTCCTCCCACGTACCTCATCTTAACTTTGGTCACAGAATATGCTAATTGCTAGTCGGCCTGTTCGTTGTTACCTTGCTCTCCTCGTATTATTAGCCATATGCCCTTTTGAGCACAAACTATAATCGGGCTTGGCCCAATTTTCAATAGATCTGCGTAATGAAAAATTCTAAAGAAACGTATTTTTAGTAATTTTATAAAAATAATTTTATAAATTAAAATAATTTAATGTGATGTTTTAGATTATAAGAATTAATTTATAAAATAAATATAATATATCACATAAAATTATGTCAGTTTGTAAATTTATTTTTATAAAAGAATTTTATAATTGTAGCACTTTTCAAAATTATTTTTTAACTTTTGATTTTTTTTTTTTTTTTAAAAAAAAAAAACAATGATTTAAGGGTGATTACATTACTACTAAATTATATATATAATGGAGACCTTTACTTCTATCAATTGCATCTACGTGAGAGTTCGAGGGTTATCTGTAAACGAGAGGCTATTGCATTGAGGTCGTGGACAAATATAATCCACAAACACCCCCAAATTACAGCCACTCGTTGAATATCAAGACCCCATAGAAAAATAATTCTATGGTCATACTAAAAACCTCCTCTCCAAGTTAAGATCTATACGCAGACAAAATAGACCATGAACAATCTAGGAAAAAAAATCACTTATAAAAGGAGCCATAAGTAGCATCCCCACATCAAGCAAATCTTTGAATTTGACCAAACTTTTTGAAGATGGGTATGGTATTGGGAAGGATCTGTGTCGAAACCCCGAAATACGAAGTGATACAATCTTCAGCCGCTTACGAAATCCGCAAATACGTACCGTCCGTGATAGCTGAAATCACATATGATCCATCACAATTTAAGGGTGACAAAGATGGTGGCTTTACTGTATTGGCCAACTACATTGGTGCTCTAGGAAACCCACAAAACACGAGGCCAGAAAAAATTGCAATGACTGCACCAGTAATAACAAAGAACCCAGAAAAGATAGCCATGACAGCCCCGGTCGTGACCAAGACTGGTGGTGCCGGAGAAGAGGAGCTCAAGAACATGGTGACTATGCAATTTTTGTTGCCGGCAAAGTATCAGAAGGCGGAGGAGGCGCCGAGGCCGGTGGATGAACGGGTAGTTCTAAGAGAGGAGGGGGAGAGGAAGTATGGGGTGGTGAAGTTTGGGGGAGTGGCAACTGAGGAGGTGGTGAAGAAGAAGGTAGAGAAGCTGAAGCAGAGCCTGGAGGAAGATGGGCATAAGGTAATTGGGCAGTTCTTGTTGGCAAGGTATAACCCACCTTGGACTTTGCCTCCATTCAGGACCAACGAGGTTATGGTCCCAGTTGAGTGAATTTTGGAGCCTAAACTAAATTATATGTATGATATGCTTTTCTCTTTCGTTCAGGTTTTAGATGTAAACTAAATTTTATGATATTATATGCTTCTGTTTACCTTGACTATCCTGTTGCAACCAAACCTCCATTTTATTCCAATTACCTGATCAGTATAGATCGGGTTCAACGAAGTTCCACCGAGAATTATTTTCATTCCTTTATTGCTTTGAATCCCCAACTTGAAAGGGGTCTTAACTTCTAGCAAACCATTTTAGTATTTTTCAGATAATGAGTTAATGCACCTGTGTGCCCCACAAAAATTCCATGGCAGCATTGGTAGCGTATGGCGTTGAGTAATTCAAAAGAAAGAAAAAGATATTTAGAACAAATTTCTCTATTCAGTACAACTCATGAGCTTTCACCAAATATACTTGGTTATGACTTCACTCACTCTGTGTTACAGCCTCTGATCAACAAATTGAACACACCACTTAATTTACAACGAGTATAGATAGATATGTGACCCGTAACGAAACCTATACATCAACCTTACCCACTAAAGAGCTTCACAACAATAGTGATGATATTCAAAATCATGAGGGGTAGTCTCAAGAACTGGCATGCGTGTATTAGCCCTATGATCTGCCCTTTAAGCGAATTTCTCCCACCTCCTGCAATCGCAGCCAAGGTCCATCCTCTTCGAGCAAGGAACCGATCCTCATTCAGTATTGCCATCGCGTTTGCAAAGAGCAGAAAGGCTTCGAGCAAAGTCCAGAAACCCATTTCCTGCATGCATGATGAAGGATTCAAGATTTCAGTTTCAGGACAAAAATAGTTCCAAGTCAACATCCAAGTGGAGTGGAGTATTTGTGGAAACTTTTCAGTCATACATTATGCAGCATGGCACAACAAATCTTGTGGAACTTCCAGTGCATTCGATTGAATGCTTAAAGTATCATAAACCACTTCAAATACATTTGATTGAAATGGTAAAAGCATCATCCATCCATTTAACCACAAATACTACATACTCCCCAACTTTTCTTTTATGGAGATTTCTTAAGAGTTCTACAAGACTCCGGCCTTCGCTCAAGTAGAGTAAAGGCTTTGTGATGGAGCTGTATACGTGTACAACTATTATTCTCACCTAGCAAATGAGACGGAAAAGCATAACCTCTATATATAGTCTATAGACAAGGTAGGCTTTTTTGCTTTTTGCCCCAATGCAAAATAATCTAAACATTAACGACATCACATACTCCCCCCCCCCATTTATCTCCAAATTGCTCTCACAAGTCGTTTTAGCCCTCAACTCAACAATTAAAAAAACCCAATTTCTTTTGTTACTCGAAAGAGCCGGCTAATTCTACCTCGAAAAACCTCACTTCGATAATAAACTAGTACATCAATCCCTACGATAAGTACCAAATAAAAGCCAGAACGCATGCAGAATAGTCTAAAATCCCCATAATAAAAGAAACAAACCGGTGCTTATCAAAGCAGAAATCACGAATATATTCAGCTAAATAGTTAAAAGAAATCAAACAAAAACCCATAAATAAATATAATTATATCTTGGTTACTGTTACTCTATGCATACAAAATGATCTCAAGTCTCACCTCCGAAGCAACAACCGACTCAGTGAATGAAGACAACGTTTCCCGGCAAAGGGCTCTCCGCTCGATCCAACTCCCTTAGACTGAATTCCAGAACCAAAAAGAGATGGAAGAGAGAGACCGAGGAGCAAAGAATTCCGGATGTAAAAGGAAAGATATATGATACTTCTAGAAACTAGAAAGTCTTCAATTTTTATTGGTCCACGTTATCAGAATTATGTCTTTTTATATCCAACCTTTTGAGATGTGCTGCTTAACATAACCAAGGGTCCACGAGTTTGTAGCCGTTGGATACAAAAAGCACCCTCGCAAACCGACCCGCAATTTTGGGCAAGTCGAGATAGCCTTAATCGAAGATGGCTGCGTTTCTACTCCTTCCTCCTTCTCCTTCGCTTTCCTTCCTTCGCTACTGTCCTCCACTCTTCCTAAACCCTAACAATTCGAGAGGCGACAGAGGCTCAGAGCGGAAGCTCGAGCTTCCATTTCGCAGCTTAGTTAGAGCTTCCATTGACGGCGACACCAATGGTACTCTCGAATCGCCGAGACCTGCTCGTAGAGGCAGAAAGAAGGGGCCCACTTCGTCTTCTTCTTCTTCAGATACTTCTTCGCCGAAGAAAACAAAGCGTTCGACAAAAACCCAATCCGAGAACGGCACAGTTGAAACCAACGAAGAAAAGGAAACAGACACGGTTCCAGATTTAGAAGATTATGACGATGGCATTGATTTTCCTTACGACGACCCACCCTTGATCTGCTGCTTCGGCGCCGTAAGGAAAGAGTTTGTACCCACCGTCCGGGTTTCTGACAACCAGATGCACCCGGACATCTACTCTCAGTGGAAAATGCTCCAGTGGGACCCGCCGGAGTTTGTAAGAGCTCCTGGGGGAGCCCCTTCGAACGTGGCGATATCGCACGTGAGGCTGGGCGGGCGAGCCGCGTTCATGGGGAAAGTTGGAAAGGATAATTTTGGGGACGAGTTGGTGTTGATGATGAATATGGAGAAGGTGCAGACGCGGGCTGTTAAGTTCGATACGAGTGCTAAGACGGCGTGCACGTACGTGAAAATTAAGTTTGAGGATGGGAAGATGAAAACCGAGACGGTGAAAGAGGCGGCCGAGGATTTCCTTCTTAGCTCTGAGCTGAACCTTGCTGTGCTCAAAGAGGTCAGTAACACAGAGTATTGGTGCTATACGTTGTTGGGTTAACGATAACTTGCAGTCTATAGCATTTTTCTCTAGTCATTTAGAGGAGAAATACGTGCTACTCATTCATTAAGGTTGCTGTTGGAGTTTGGATTGTGAGGTGAAACAACAAATTGAAGTGATTTGAATAACATCATTAAGTTCAACATGCTGCATTAAAGCCCCGTTTTGGCTACTTTATTTCAGTTTGCCGTTATTCAAAGTTAATGGCATTAAGGCAGATAGATAGACCCATTTACCAGTAAACCCTTAGATGTTTGGTTCTTGCAAATCATATATTTGTGTTGCAACAGATATAATTGACCGCTATCATGAAATTGGAAAGTACCTAGCAAGTGAAGAAAACTGTTCAAATTAATGCACTGTCTCTGAAAATTGTAGCAATCAATGAAATGTTGACTGATTTTCTCATCTCTTCTGTTTCAGGCTAGGATATTCCATTTCAATTCGGAAGTTCTAGCATCCGTTTCAATGCAATCGACCCTTGTTAAAGCGATCACATTGTCCAAAAAGTTTGGAGGTCTAATATTTTTCGATTTGAATTTGCCCTTGCCTTTGTGGAGATCGCGTGATGAGACACGGGAAATAATCAAGAAAGCCTGGAATGAAGCAAATATTATTGAGGTCTCAAGGCAGGAGCTGGAATTTCTTCTAGACGAAGATTATTATGAGAGGAAAAGAAATTACAAGCCTGAATACTATGCTGAAAATTTTGAGCAAACCAAGAATCGGCGAGATTATTACCATTACACTCGTGAGGAAATCTCTCCTCTGTGGCACGATGGTCTTAAACTTTTGTTTGTAACCGATGGAACTCTTCGGATTCATTACTATGCCTCTTCATTTGATGGTGTGGTGGTTGGAACAGAAGATGTGCTCATCACCCCGTTCACATGCGATCGGACTGGTTCAGGTGATGCGGTTGTGGCAGGGATTATGAGAAAGTTGACCACGTACCCTGATATGTTTGAAAATCAGGATGTCTTGGAGAGGCAGCTTCGTTTTGCAATTGCTGCAGGAATCATATCACAATGGACTATTGGTGCGGTGAGAGGTTTTCCTACAGAAAGTGCAACACAAAACTTGAAAGAACAGGTTTACGTACCTTCATTGTGGTAGAGCATAACGGGTTTGTTCTTCTTTAACAAGGCAGAGTTGATCCCAGTGCGTGATGATTCTTAATTCCCAAGGGGTTTATTACATATGCTATCCAGAGATTTGAGAACTTTGTCTCTGATGAAGCTGAGGGAGAATTTTAAGGAACAGATTGCGTGAAATGTGTTCGCGGATCAAGTTTATTGGATTCCCAGTGATCTTGAATTTGCTGTATGGTTGTGCGGAATCAGAGATTTTGTAGTCTGTATCTCCACCATCTCTCTCATGTTGAGCTTCTAAAGAATGTTTTTTAAGGATAATCCTCTGTGGTTGCGCCATTTTTTTTTCTTAAAGAAATGTTTGATCTACAAAAATTATTAAATGGAAGCTACCTCTTGGTCTTGTTGTTTCCATTTTACCAGAATTGTTGAACCAGCCAATCTTCTGAATAAATGTCTCACAAGCACTATTCGTAGTGCCTCTCATTTTGAACTAAATGTCTCACAGCCAATCGAAATTGCACCTATTTTTATTCTGAAGTGGCAATTCTTCAATGAAAAAATAGCAAGCTTTGGCTTCTCATTGCCAGCCTGAACTGCTGAATTTGCTTCACTTCCAGGTTGGGTTTCTGTCACTAATGTCATTGGAATGAGACCATCATCTTATCGTAACCGAAACGAATGAAGACAATTTCTTTTATAAAGATATCTGGTAGGAACATGTGGAAATCAACGTATGTGTTGAACTATATAAACAAAAAATATTACATATCAAGATTGTTTTGGTGCCCAATTTGGCTACAGATTGACAACCGAATCAAGGAAAAAATAATGAATCAATGCAATACTATATAACTCAACTCTAAAGTATGACAGACATGATGTCTCAGTGCCAGTTTAGCTAACCCGGTTGCCTCACTTCCCTAAATTGCTGGCAAGTTCTCCTCAGCTGGTCTCCAAAACTTAAAAGATTCTTTTCAAATCTCATGACATTCAAAACTGAAGACCCTGTTGGCAGCTATGGTTTTCCATACAGGGTGAAGAATCAGTTCATTTCAAAAAAACCCTTACCAGCCGCCTTTGAGCAATGGTTATCAAACAGTCCAATCTATGAGCCACATAATCTTAACAGACTGAAACCTTATCTTTGTGCTGCAGCCTTAAGACGTCGCTGGTCAAGTTTCAGTCTAGTAAGTTGCTCCTCAGACTGATTACAGACACAACCAGGAAAAGGATTTGCATAAAAATTCTCCTCCAGCCTTGGTGACTCTCCTGGCTGTCTAACATAAGGTGCTCCGAGCCTATCAGAATGCATCTTCTTAACTTCTGAAGAAAATTCTTCCCAAGATATTGCTCTGTCATCGAGCTGATCGACCAGTCTAACGAACTTTAATCTGCAAGACAGGTTAAATTATATATCAGTTGACTAATTAAGTATATATCAAAACTTTTTACATAAGTAATAGGGTTTGATAATGATGAAACCCTAAGATTTACATAAACAAACCTGTCAGGGTTGATAGTCTTTCGAAATCCTTCAAACCTCCTATGTCCCTGCACTGCCTTGGCCATATTTCCATCATACGTATAAACAAAGACATCACTTTCAAGGGCCAAAATATAATCCAAGGCGGCTAGGCGATTTTGGTATGCATTAAAGGGCTCTAACTCTGCTTGTGTTGCAAGAGTTGAATGAGAGAATACATTAGGGTACTCGGAGCGAAATGCAGCCATGCTATTGGTGCCATATATCTCTCCTGCAACTATGTAAATAGTTGTAGTGGAAGGGTAACCCATGGCCTTGAGGAAAAGAGCTGCTTCTCTAGGGGACATTGGGCATCCCCCTTGGAGTCGCCGCTCCTTGCTATCTATTTCTTTCTCCTTCCAATGCTTAACATTGTGCCTCATAGTCCTAAGTTCCTCTGCCTCTTCTGTGGTAAGGTTGTGGCTGCAGCCAGTGAAAGCAAGCATGTCTTTCTCATATCTGCAGTTACAATAGATCTAACTTAGTTGGGTAACTTCATATCTATATTAAGAGAAAACTAAAAGACTGCACACGATATGAGACCTTAGATGCAAGGCGATATATGGCTCGCTATTTTTCCTTAATCTATCAACCAAAATCTTCCCAAGATCTTCAATCTCTGCTGTGTATCGAAGAGCCTCATAATTGGCACGGCACCTGAGCTTCTGGATGGAGGAAGCAAGGCCATTATTGACCAGTCGAGAATCAGTGTGGGTGAACTTGATCACCTTATGCTTTTTTAACAATGCAAGCATCTCGCTCCTGTAGTAACTAGCCTGCAGATGAAGCATCTGAGATACAGATCCAGTAAAAGAAAATGGGGTGCAAAATTGTATATTTTGAGTGCATTTATTTGCAGACCTTAGACCAGGAAACGGGGGCCTTGGGTAGGGGCTTGACTGCTGCATACTTGGATGGCAAGTACTCGATTATTTCTATATCATTTTTTAAAACTTCTATGAAGTGCCTCCAGTCAAAGATATCTTTAAAATCACTGCACAGGTATTAGAATATTTTATTTGGTAGAAGTGAAAGAAGTTTGAACTGATAAAATCATCAATCAGGAAACCACAAGAAGCTACAATAATACCTTGGATCTGTCCAAAATGACTCGTGATCAAGCGAAGGAAGAACTAGAGTGGCATTCATTATCTTAGCAACAGCAACCATATCACATATCTGATGTCAATTAACTAAGTTAGCTAAAAAATAAAGAAAAAATCAAATCCACGAGACTAAGAATTCTGTAATCTTTATTGAATATAACAAGATCAATACTATGATTCCATGGAATCCAGTGACAGAATTTTGCATGTTAGAATGTGATATTGCAGAGTATAAAGAGAGTGGCAATTTGAAGTTCTTTTGTACCATTGCATGGGGATATGGAACAGAAGAAAAGAGGTTTTCACGAAGGGAAGTTAGATCATCCGAGAAAGACAGCTTAAGGAGCGACGATTTTCCGAAGGAATTCAAGTATCTTTGTGCAAAAAAGAACATATCTGATAGCATGCATGCTATTTCATGGAAACCATAATAGGAATTTTTAAGCTGAGTTTTGATGGAGCCTTGTTTGACGAGCACTTAGTAGAAATTATAGAGATGGTGTAATCGCGGCAATGAGCAAAAAAGAGAAGTTGGTCAATGAAGCAGATTACATTGTTGAGAGGAATCCAAATGGCCAGAAACCTCGCCTCAAAGGATATTGTGACTGAACAGGATTCTTTGTGGACTATTAATGCTCTCGACTCTTCCACACTAAATCCATCATGACAAGGACACATTCTGGACGAAGTAAAGGCAATGCGAAACCATTTGACTGCTGCTTGGCAAGTTAACAGCTAACGTGGGAAGGGATGGAAATGCAATAGCTCATAAGTTAATAAGGAGACGTGAGGAGACAATTTGCGAGCTTTTGTTAACATTGGCGTGAAGAAGGAGATAGCCATCAAAACAATCATTGCGGAGACAATGTGCTGAATCACTTCATTGCAAGTAACAAAAAATCCTTACTTAATTCCCATTAAAAAATAAAGAAAAAGAAAAAGGAAACAAGCTTGATAGTAATTCTTACTCCAGTTCGCATTTGATTCAATCCACCATTGGCGTGAACAAGAAGATAGCCATTTGTTGCGGTACCCATTCCTAGAAGAAATCCAAATTGGTAAAAATCAGAACCCAGAAAAGAGAAAGGAACAAAAAAAAAAACAGAACAAATGCATGCGTGGTTAACCAATTTGGGTATAGAAAACTTGGACATACTGATTCGATTCCTGGGTCGAACAATGCATTGATAAAAATTGTCACTATTTGGCTTCATCCATATTTCCGGAGTCTGTGAAACAAGGAAAAACCATATAGATTCATGATAACTGATCAGAAAGCTAAAAGAAAAAGTGTTCTATATTTCAGCCACACGTAGACAAGCCCCCATAAGGAAGCCAAACAAAAAGAAAACAACCATCCAGTCTATCCCACAAGTCTTTCAGGTGGTGGTTTGGATATTGAGATGAAACAAAAATTAAAAGTTGAATAAAATATTATTATGATGTTATTTTTTAATATTATTATTAAAAAAAATTAAATTTTTTATTCTATTTTATGTAGAAATTAAAAAAAAATATAAGCATCAATAAGATGGATTGAGGGATTTTTGTATCTAAAGGGTTAAAGTCTTAATTGGTTATACAGTTCAGATAAGATGAGATAAGATGTTTTGTTAAAAATTGAATAAAATATTATTATAATATAATTTTTTAATATTAATTTTATTTTAATATTTTAAAAAATTAAATTATTTATTATATTTTATATAAAAATTTTAAAAAATTATAATAATGAAATATGATAAAATAGTTTAAATCCGGACAAGGACGCATAAATGTTCAAAGAGTAAAATTGCTGACAACATTTCTTTTTCTTCTTACGCAGGAATCGGGGCAAAGCTCCGTTAAGTCCTGGACACGTACAGTACTGCGCTATCAAAGGTTACTGTATCATATGTTATCCTCACGAAAGAAGCAACGTAAGTGTCCAAAAAATCATCATATGAAAGCAGCCTACGCGGTACTGACTATGCTTGGTCATAGCCACCCCAAAGAATTCAAAGCACAGCTGTTGTGCTTTTATGTTAATTGGCAACCAAAAAAAGTTTGTTTTGGAGTTGAGAGATTCAACTATCACGTCTGTTTTAATTATTATAATTTTTATATAAAATATTATAAATAATTTAATTTTTTTAATTTTAAAATAAAATAATCTTTTCATTGACTATCATACCTTCCATACGAACAAAAAAGGAAACTGAAGGATGTGTATACCTAAAACAGAAGAGATAAAGAAGAAAGGAAATGAAAATTAATAATGAAATTTTATGTATCAGAAGAATTCCTTATGCGTTTGATGTTTGTTTATAAAACGGAGCATTCATAAGGGAAAGAAATAGACCAAACATGGAAGCTTTCGTTTCCTTATTATTTGGAGATTGTGACCCAAAAGAAATTTCTTTAAAAAAAAGGTTGAACTTATATATTTATTTACTTACAGACAACCTCTCGAGAACCCGCTTGGGCATGGCGGTCTGGGTCTCCGTGACAGCGCTCTGAGCCATTGCCTGATCATCTTTGAACGTCGGTTTGATCAAATGCCCGTTGTCTATCTTCTTCTCGCTCACCTCAACGTTACCACTCGGAAACGAGACCTTCAAGAACACCGATATGACCGCCAAAAGCATCAGAAACCCGAATATATTACGGCGAATGTTCCTTCCCGATCTCAACGACTGCACCATCACCGCCGCCCAAATGAACCCGTTCTCAATCTTAAGCAGCCACGCATCGGGCACGCAGAAGAATGCCCGAGAGCGGAGCAGCAGATACCTTATAACGGGGTGGTGGAAGTAATATTGGTGGTGGTGGAGGTTCTGAAAATGTGTCCCACCGATTGAGGACTCGTCGCCAGCGCCGCCTTCGTGGTCAAAGAAGTCGGAGGAATTGGAGGATCTCTCCGCGTCAATCATGAGGTCGGCCACGCGTCTCCTCGTCGTGGTGGGACCGCCGCCAGCGGGTCGTGGGCTACCGTTGCATGAGTTGCTCGAGACTGCACCGGACGACGACATGGCCGGACCGGTTTTAAAAGCAAAGAAAAAAAAAAAGAAACGAAAACCAATCCCAGACAATGAGAAAATAATGGGAAACAAACAGAAACAAGAGATAGGAAAAAGAGAAAAAAGAGAAAAAGGGTTTTTGCGGTTTGGGAGGGAGTGAAGGAGAGAAAGAGAGGGAGGGATCCGTCGGTTGAGGCTTCTTTGGCTTTCGGTTGTTCGGGTTCCGTACTCTATGGTCAATAGAAACTTTAACCTATTTCTGTTTCAAAGTGTTTCTGTACAGAGGCACCTCTGGATCTCTCTCTCTCTCTCTCTATATGTCCAGGAGTCCTGAACTGGGCTTTTTATCATTCGTTGAAAGAGCAGAATGACGTAACTACCCTTAATATTATTTCGCCCAATAGGAATACAAAAAGACTGAAACATAAAATTAAAATACCATTAAGATCGTTGTCAAGCTTTCCATTTTGCTTTAAGCGTTCTTACCATTTTGCTTCAATTATAATTACCTACTTCCTTTTATTGCAATCTCCGTTTCAGGCTTTTTTTTTTTTTTTTATAACAAAAGTTCTTTATATATAATAATAATAATATATAAACACGTACGTCAGAAATGACAATACAGTACTAATTGTTTTAAAAGATTTGTAAATGTCATTTTTAGAATCCAAAAAGACGAGCGAATACAGTTTTAATTAACAAAGTCAATGGTTAGTCGAAGGAAATTGATGATAAATTTAATATTTAATTAGTCGATTTTGGTTGGGAGAAAAGCAGGAAAAAAGATGGTTGTTTTTATCTTCATTTGTTTGGCCGTTCGGTACTAAACGGTCTAAACTTCCCTTTGGCGGCCTAACATAATGATTATGTGTCATGTACATTTGTACGTGTGTATATTAACATTTGAATACATTCCGTTTAAATAATGAAAATATTTTATCTTATTTTATCTTATTATTATATTTTTATTAAATTTTTATATAAAATATAATAAATATATATATATATTTTAACTACTTTCAGTTCAATTCATCTCATCTTGACTTATTATATAAATATCACCTAATTAATTAAGGATAATATAAAAGAAAAACACGCAAACGCCAAGTGTCTAAAAAATTAAATACCTTTTAATTAGCTTTTAAAAAGTGAAAGACGTATATACTTTAGATCACTTTTACATGTAGGAAAGCAATCGAACAAAGAGACTTATGGTCTCCACTTTAATTGGTTCCGCGTTTGAAAGTGTTGAAGAATGAAATTTTTAATAAAATCAAACAAATGAAATTCAAGATAAGCAATTGACTTTTTTTCATTTGGCATGTTGAATTGAATTACTTCTTTGAAAAAAAGTAAGTCTTACTTACTTATCAAAAAATAATTACTAACAAGTTAAGAATGTGTATAAATTAATATATAATTTGAAAGAAAATAACTAATATCATAAATATATATATATGATTTGGAGAAAAATAACTAATTTTATTTTAAAGTAATTTTTAAAAAAATAACTGATATTCCATATAAATTTAGGTTTATACCAATATTATATATACTTAATTGAAACTATCTTAATGGATTTTATGTACCAAAAGAAATTAAGATATATAGGCAATCAATTGGTTATAATGTAGACACAAATTTCATATCCATTATTGTTTTGTTAAGATTTGCAGCAATCGCCTGGCCATTAATATTGAATGACAATACTACGTAGTACCTAAAAATTATAACATCATAATTAATGCATGTAAACCCCAATTAAAGACCCACAACTTCAATCATCGCGAACTAATCAGGCAGAGCTCAAGAGTCGAGCCCCGGCCACATTAACTCACAATCCAAAAATATTTCAAAGCCTTTTCTTTTTCTTATCAACATTGTTTAATTATGCCGTACAAGAAAGGTGCATATATTAAGAAAAGTTTCAAATTATTTTTTATTAATATAATCCATTTCTTTACAAAAAAATTTATATAAAATTTATCTATTTAAAACTTGTAGATAACATTAATCGTTATTAACTTATAATGCTGTCTATGAAGTAGAAGCAAAAGCTTGTATTATGCAGTTTAGAACACCAATGATCGTTATGAACTTATAATGCTGTTTATGAAGTAGGAGCAAAAGCGTGTATTATGCAGTTTAGAACACCAATGATCGTTATTAGCTTATAATGCCATTTATGAAGTAGAAGCAAAAGCGTGTACTATGCAGTTTAGAAGACCAATGATCGACAGGAGTGTTAGGAGGGTTCTGATCTGAGGTGTACTGTGAGGTCACTTTCCCACATCAACGTGATCATTGCTCAAGAAAACTCCCACCAATGTAAAGGCTGAAGTCTAATATTCTATAAATTCAGTTATTTATCCTCCTTATTTCTTACGCCACACACTTGTTTTGATTTTTTTAAGTAACGGGATAGCGAAGCTCTTATGAATATGATGATTTTGGAAGTTTTGACTCAAAGAAAGCTACATTTTGTCACAATAATTTGTGTAAGGCCTGCTACTAGCTGTAACCGGTTACATCCATGCTTACAACCGATTATTGTAAATATTATATTTTAAAAAAAAATACATAAATTTAATAATATTCACTTTCTTAACTATTAAAATATTTTTAAAATAATAATATCAACTCAAGGAGACAAGCACCAGCAGTCCAATGAAATACTTCTTTGATCTTTTTTTTTTTTTAAATTATTTGGAGTTATTCTCTTCATCGTCTATCTTTACACTACATATCTATTAAGAAAAAATATAAAAAATAAAATAGATCATCTATAATATAGGACTGATGAATATAATTTTTTTTTAAAATTAAATTTATTATTATAGAAAAGATATTACCACGTAAATAATGTCTTTCCCACTAACTTATAATTAAAATATTTTGTTAACTGCAAAATAAGAATTTAAGGCATATCTAAAATTAAATCATTTGAACAATGAAAAGATTAGGTACAGAGACATATGGCCGGACTCGTGAAGATCCTGAAACCGGTCCACGTAAGAGATTATATGATTGTTTGGTATGGGTAATTAAAATCATCCTATGCCGACAATGTTGAAACAAATGCATAACATTAAAATCTTGTGGGCTAATTGTCTAGAGAGACAGTAGCCAAGTTTATAACTAGTTCCTTCCGCGGTACTTAACCTCTCTTTTTTCTTTTTAATCGTATTATTTTCCCCTCAAGGGAGATTACAAAAAGGAGTGGATTTTTCAGTAACGAGATTATATATATAAATCCCCTTCATTTAAGTCAAAATGATAATATGCTTATTATTTTTCTATCTCAAAATTTAAAAAATAAAATAAAATAAAAATTATTAATATCCAATTAACTGTGTGTCAAATATTCCGAATTAAGACGTGATTGACTGTCTGACTCGCCGCCACGTTTAGGACTGGACTGGAAATACATTTGTTAACAGGGGCAGATTAGATATGGATGGATATTTGGGGCCTGGGGGGCACAAAACAAATTCTCGTACCCACATCCGTAATGTACCTGGTAGATCGAAGATGATAGGGTGACTACCCTATCACTACTCGGTAGATTGGAACCTTCCTCGATCCGCGTTCTTTTAAAATCCCATGCTGTCATCTTCAATCATTTGACTCGACTTGTTTTTTAAAAAAGAAACTATCGCCTTTCTTTAAATCTGACTTTTATTTATAATTAAAAAAATAAATTAAAAAATCAATATAATCATATAAATTAATTTAAAATAAATTTAATTTTATAAAAATTAACTTCTTTAATAAATTTATTTTTTAAAAAAATTATGTAAAAAATTTCTATTTTAAAGTTTTTAATCTAGATTTTTTTATATAAAAAATAACTGAATAATAAATAGAGTATAAGAATATCATTACTGTCAAGACGTTACACTTTCGGAAAAGATAACATTGCATGACGCATGACAAGGAAGCAAAAGAAATGACGATTTCAACGCGGAGAGAATCTTAAATCCGAGTATAAAAGCTTGCACGTTGTCAGGCTCCATTGTCGGAGGAATTAATAAATTATATAAAATTGAAAATATAATTAATAATTTATTTATGCTTCAATATAATGCAATTAAGTTGTAAACCGTTTCTATCATTTAATAAAACTTGTTAAATTAATATTTTTTTTGAAAAAAGTCGCTGATTATTTAAAAATTATAAATTCAAATTTTATAAATCAAATCTTATCATATAAATATTATATAATATTGATGATGTATTATTCTAACAGAATAATGGAATGAATATGATTTTATGATTATTTTTCAACTTCTTATTTTTTTAAAAATAATCTTACTTCTAAAAATAATAATACCAATAATAAAGTGTGCCAACTGAATATATATATATATATATAGTAATGAAGATAGTAACGTTCTAAAGTGGCATGTATTTTGCCACTAATCATGCCTTAATAATATTAAATTTAGATGGACTAATTAATTAATAGAAAGAATCATTAAAATAATTGTATTTGTAAGTTTGTAACCAAAAACAACCCTTACAAGCAACGCTACTTAAAATTGTAACATATGGCACTGCCAAGGGTGTACATGCTTCATGCCTGTATCAGTCTAATGCGCGTGCATCCAAAATAAACCAAAAAATAAAAATAAAAAAAGGATTGAAGTTGAGGTTGATCACTTAAAAATAATCATACTCGTAAAGGGATAAGAAGTTTCATTAATTAATTATTATGGGTGCTAAAGAGTCCATCTGTCAATTGCAATTGGAATGGAGTTGGAATATTTGGAAATGGACATGGAAATGGACCTCCCACTAATGAAATCTTAGTCCAAGACAATGCCAAAGCACTGACTATACTTTGGTAGAGGTCGTTCTATCACGCGTGAAAGTGGGGTGGGTACACACCTTGTTTTCAATACCATATTCTTGTTGAAACTTGAAAGCTAAGTTGCAAAGGTATTTTGAGGCTCTAGTTTGTTGTAATGACTTGGGATCTTTTTGCTTGTAGATTGTCGCCGAGATGATATTCTTTTCGGATTTTCCCGGAAATCGTATGACATTTTTTTCCTTATGAGGCTCTAGCCACAGCCTAACATGTAAGGTGGCGAGAACCACCCATGAGGTGGTTGGCGGAGTCAGCCACCCACCCACAGGATGGATTAGGATGGTCAACTTGTCACACCTATTCTCAAACCATTGCTATTTTGGTGCTTTACCCAATTGGGTCGAGATAATCCCACAATAGTTCGGCTGATTTGCATTCTTTACCCACCAAACCCATTAATTCTTCTCCCAAATGTGCTTAGTCGATCTATGCATACAAGAAAGATAAATTCAAAGTCTAAGAGAAAGATCACATGGACCCTTTTTCAAACCTCACCTACAAAGTGCTTCTTCTCATGCCAAGTGCCAACCCCATTTTTATATTTTCCACTTGTTGATGTTGGTCTTGACTCTTGTCAATGTTGTCATCATGATTTTAGTTTTGCTGAGGGATTGGATGCCGTCCTCTTCATCCTATAAATAAAGTTTAGGACTTTGTTTGCTATTTTTTGGAGGCCCTATGTACATGGGCTGACATGACCTTTGCAGAGTTTTTGACTCTTTTCTCCCCCCTTTTTAATAATGATAATATAATCGAATCCTTCATTTATGCTTGTAGCTTTTATGAGCCTTTTTTATGGATTGGCCTCTCATGATAATATTACAACTTTTTTTTTTTTTTTTAACAATGTGGGCATGGGATTTTTGAATTCAGGTTTTTTATTTAAAGAATAGGCCAGGATCGTATGCCATTAGGCCATCAACTCTTGACAGTATAATACAACAACTACTATAACACAATGGTATTAAAAAAAAAAAAATTCTTTTTATTTTTAATTCAAACACAAGATCATAGAGTGGAAATGATAAAATTCTTGTTATTATTATTATTATTATTATTATTATGGCGTTAAAGCTGTATATTTTAACTTCAAGATGTGCCCGGGACAAAGCCCTTTCGTCTTATTGGCCCTTCTATCCGTGCTGCGTTTTGGGCTCTGTATGGGCCTTCCCATTTCTATCAGAAGAGCTGTTTACATGAGAATGTAGACTACCAAGCGCACCCAAACATAATATTTAATAAACAAGAAAGACTGATCATCAAGAGTTTATTCTATGCATAAATATCATCACTTTGGTTTGTTTAGCTTGAAGCGTACCGCCAAATTGCCGTTGTCACCCGAGGATGGTTCTCCCTGATCATCGATCTCGTCTTGGGCTGGTGCTTGCTTCTTCTACATCAGACTTATTGCTGGGCCATTTTTCAGTCACCATGGCTACAAGCCCTATAATTTACGGTAATATGAGAATAATGTCATCTATAATTTTAAAAGAGTTTTTGTTACACACACAAACACAAGTTGATATTGTTAACATAACATTTATAATAGGATTCATAACTTTAAAAGAGTTAAAACGTGAAAGATTTTTACATTAACGTTGATCGTGTAAAACATAAGATCATAACAACTCTAAAGCTGTTGTAGGAAGCCGAATTGGGGTAGTTGGTTGCTGTTACTCACTGCAACAAGGCTCACTGCTAAACCTGCCATTTTACCTACTACATTGAATGCGCGTCTGAAACTCCACCTTACTTTCGTGAACTCTATGTCTCAAACAACAGGAATACTTGGCAGTGGAGCACTGCCCATTTCAATCGAAGCAACCAGCAAGATTACAAATTTCTTTCAGTACAAAAATATTGGTCATAGGATTCCGACGTTGGTTCCGACATTATTCACGGCCTCTTATCTAGCAGGGGAGGAAAAGGTTGAAACAGATTCTATCTTCTTGCCGACCCCAGTGACCCACGGTGGACAAACTTGGGGTTTGTCACTTTGTGATGCGTCGAGTTCTTCACCTTCTTCTCACTTTCCTCTGTGTACAGCATGTATATTTGTTGAAACTCTTCTTCCCATTGTGGCTCTGAGTTGAGTTCATATTTTATGCGTTAAGGTAACTCAAAAAAGTCTCTTATATTTGGCTTGTTTCTGGATTTGTTTAGAAGTATTGGATCATGAGTTGAGAATTCATGACATGAATGCCGTGGACTTGAATTGAAGGATTAATTGTGATAGCACATAGCTAGTTTTGTATAGAAGAAATGCAAGTTCTCAATTCATGATATTTACTTGATAAATCCTTGGACTTTTGTGCGCTTTTGAGATGCCATTTGTTGATATTGCTTTTCATACTCAAGTTCTTCGCTGGCTACGATACTTTGACGTTACAAGTTAGTGATATATATGCATGAATGAATTAATATCTTCTTATGGTTTGTCTTTCCTCTTTTGGAGAGGTGAAGGATGAAAAGATGGATTTTTTTTTTTTTTTAACAGAAGAGGACACTGGGATGCTTGGTTTTCTCTGTGGTGGCCTTACACATTGGCCATCTGCAACAATCTCGTTCCTGATTTTCTTATCATTCTTACAACATGATATTGGAGGGGCTTTATCAGCTTCCAATTACTTGATCGGTCTTGGAAGCTATGACATAACAGGGCCTGCTGCAGATGTTAACATGATGGGTTATGCAGATTTGGATCAAATTGCATCTGGACTTCACTTCCGGTTGCGAGCTCGAACATTTATTGTGGCAGAACCTAAGGGGAACCGTTTAGCATTTGTAAATCTTGATGCTTGCATGGCCTCACAAATTATTACAATTAAAGTGCTCGAGAGACTTAAAATAAGGTATAGAACTAACATTATACTTCAATCTTCCATTTTTTTTTTCCCTTCATTGCAGCAGTATCCATTCACTAACAGAACAGAAACACGACATGAACCTTTCTGAATATTAATCAATGCTTACATGCTATAAATATCACCTAGCATATTTGGACATTTGCTTCTTTTGCAAGTAAATTTTTTAGCTAAAATCCTATCAAGAGGAGGTATGATGATATATTTAATAGGGTTAATTATAAAATCAGTCCCTGGGTTTCCCCTGGTTTATAAATCACTCCCTTGATTTCATTTCGGGAGGATTTACTCCCCGGGTATGCAAATTTTCACGATCAGGTCCCTCCAACCATTTTCTGCCAATCCGTTTAACAGCAGGCCAATCACAGAGTGACACATGGACACTTCTTTTAAAATAACAAAAATTGTGCCACATGTTGCACTCTGACTGGCCCGCCATTAAAACGAATTGGTGGAAGAAGGACTAAAGAGCACTGGCGGTGACTCATCAAATTATAGCCAAAAGTGTCAAAATTGTTCTTCATTGGAATAGTCAAAATTCAATAGCTTGAGCTTTGAGCTATTTTTATCTATTTCTCTAAATTTGGCCGGCCACTATTTATCTTTTAAATATTATTTTATTAATTAAAGTATTCTCAAATATGTTTGTTAGATAATTAAGTTGAGAAAAAAATAGTTAGAAAATAATAATTTTAAGTAAAAATTAAATTATTAATTAATATATAGTGTATTTACAAAATATTAAAAAAATTAAAATTTAAAAAACTATTATTAATATATATAATATTATATTATTATTTTGACTTTGGGATGACTAGTTCAACGTGGATTAATATCACTATTGGTTTTGACTTTAGGCAAAAGCTCTAATTTTAGTCAAATTTTGGATTTATTAATTGCAAAAGTTTGCATACCTAGGGAATAAATCATCACAAAATGAAACCGAATGAGTGATTTGAAAACCGACGAAATCCCACAGGCTGATTTCATAATTAACTCAATAATATCTAAAAAAGACACGCCATGTACCCAAACTTCACTAAAATATAATGTAACAATTTAGTCTTTCTGTCAAGCTTCCCATGTGCAATTTGTACAGAAACCTTCCTACTTTTCTCTTCTTCAATTATCTTGTATGAACTGTACGCCAATGTTCAACCATTCGATAAAATGTTACCTCCCACTGCCAGCTGCCTCTTCCATCCTAGACAGATTCATCTTAACATCATCCTACTTTCCCAAACTACAATCTAACTGGCTGCGTTTTTTTATATCCTTTCATTTCTGTCTTGCCAAATATGTTGATGGTTACAAAGAAAGCCTCTCATTTTCTAATGATAAGATAGTGTTTCTTTTAGCATGCCTGACAAGCCCATTAACTCTTTTTTTATTTTATTTTATTTTTATTTTTATTTTTATTTTTTATTTTTATTTTTTATTTTTATAACCCCAAGGAAGAATCTGCTTTGAAATTGGCACATCCTAAACATATACTTCATCAAGGACATGGGAACTTGCATCCTTACCCCCTTTGTTTTTTGCTCTCACCCTGTTACTGATGGTCTTGCTGATTGACATCATAACATATCACCGTTTATTTAGGTATGGGGACCTTTATACAGAGCAGAATGTTGCCATTAGTGGTATCCACACTCATGCTGGTCCTGGAGGCTACCTTCAATATGTTGTATATATTGTAACATCTCTTGGATTTGTTCGCCAGTCATTTGATGTGATTGTTGATGGCATCGAGAAAAGCATTGTACAAGCTCATGAAAGTCTTCAACCAGGGTCAATTTTTGTAAATAAAGGTAAGGAGATACCTCTGTTTGCTGCATCTTTAAGAAGCATATTTGCTTCTCGATCTCAACTTATACACTTTTTGTTCCTAGATAATATTAGGTGGTACACATTCCAACAAAAGGTTTATGTTTTCCAAGAGGCATATCTGTAAAAGAAAGAAAAAATGCATACAACTTACCTATATTATCTGGGTGATGATAATGATAAGGAAGATGCTTCATTGTTATTTTTGGTTTGGTGTTAGGAACATACTTAATTGATGAAGCAAAGTGGTTCTGCTGACGTCCTTTTGAGAAATTTTGGCATCGAGACAATTAATGCCTAATACTTTAACTTTATAACCATAATCAAACAGTATCTGACCAATCAATTAGTATTTCTGTATTTTTGAACTTTCCATACATTACCTGGTATTTTCTGTCCACGAAAAACATGTTCCTTAGTGTATGATGACGCATTTTTCTCCTTCCCCTGGCTTATTAGTTTCATGAGGTTGAGTGGGACTTTGGCGTGTTTCTGAATTTTTCTTGTTTAAGGTATGTTGTGTAATATTTTGAAACTTGATGACAACTTTCATCATGGTTCCACAGGAGAGCTTTTAGATGCAGGGGTGAATCGTAGTCCCAGTGCTTATCTCAATAATCCTGCGGCAGAGCGGGCTCAATATAAGTATGATGTTGACAAAGAAATGACCCTCTTAAAGTTTGTAAATGATAAATGGGGACCCGTAGGTAGCTTCAACTGGTTTGCTACTCATGGAACTTCAATGAGCCGCACAAACTCATTAATAAGTGGTGACAACAAAGGAGCTGCAGCACGGTTTATGGAGGACTGGTTTGAAGAGAAGGGTTCTCAGGAAGATTTTGATGCTCTCTACTTCAAGAAGTTTAGAACTAAAAGGATCCCTCGTAGAGTCTCAACCATAGTTCCCAACCACAACAAAAACCGTAAGTGAATGCTAGTCAAATGACGGCCCACAAATGGACATTGCAGTTAAAATCTACAAAAGTTGTAGTTAAATTTTCTTTCATTAAATTATTATGTGCTTTGCTCATCTACGTTTTCTCCTCATGGAAGCCGGCTTGATATCAATTGCATTTAGTTTATGTTAATAAGAACCTAATGTACCAAGCCCACCTTTAAACTTAATCTAAAAATTGCAGGAATTTATTTGCTTACAGTTAAACATCCTTATTGTATTGTTATCATGTGGTAGACTAGGCGTCCAGGTGAACTAAAAAGTGTCCTTGTGTTGAAAACATTGCATACGCTATGCTGGTTTCTAATCAACACCAATCAATAACCATCCTCCGGGAAGATTCATTTGCATTGGCTTTGGTTCATTTAGAAAATATGAATTGAGGATCTATATGTAGAGAAATTAGGCGTATACCAACTTCTTTGAACTTGTTAATACCGAGTAGCTCAAATAGAGTGTTTTAAAGACTCCTGTTCCTAAATTCAAAACAATGATGCTTTTTCAAATTGGGTAAAAAAACAATCACACCCTCAAACTACCAATATGTTTTAATGTGCAACATTGGTTAACATTTGATTGCTAACATTACGGAAAAATAGATAATGTGACATAATCTCAAGGTTAGATCTTCACGAACAGTGTACATTGAAATCTATCAATGCCTTGGGGTGTATATTGCAACTTTTCGTAGTTTAGGTGCACATTGAAAAGGGTAGTAGTTTGCCGGTGCAAATTATAATTACCCGATTCTTTTTTTGTGGATTATGTTCACTCTCTCAAGGATTGGATTGACTCAATGGTTCATATGTAGACCGGGTGCATAGCATGGCATATCGTACAAGAACTTTCTTTCCTTGTGAAACAGAAATTGCTTCATTGTGTGTAGTTAATTTGAAACAGGAAATGAGTTGATGAGTCTTGCCACCTCCTTTCCTTTTTCTCAAGGACGGCCTGCAACAAGGTTTCTGAGTCTTGCAAGTCGGGTTAGGAATGCTTTCAGGCAAGCTGACCGGCCTCAGTTCATATCTGCCTTCTGTCAATCAAATTGTGGTGATGTAAGCCCAAATGTTATTGGTGCATACTGCATAGACACCGGATTGAGTTGTGATTTTGATCACAGTACCTGTAATGGTAAAAATGAATTATGCTATGGTCGGGGACCAGGGTATGTAGTTTAAGACTCTGAAATTCCTTTTGAGTGTAACGTTCTATTTTCTAGTACTTGTTTTGTTTATGGACCGTTCATGATAATTGGCAGTTACCCTGATGAGTTTGAGAGTACTCGTATAATTGGAGAAAGGCAATTCAAAAAAGCTATGGGACTGTTTGATAAAGCAACTGAGCCGCTGACAGGGAAAGTTGACTACAGGCATGCATATCTCAATTTCTCCAATCTTGGGGTCTCACTTCCTAAAGTTGGTGGGGGTCATGAGGTTTCAAAAACATGCCCAGCTGCCTTGGGCTTTTCTTTTGCTGCAGGGACCACTGATGGTCCTGGAGCATTTGATTTCAAGCAGGGGGATGACAAGGTAGGAAGTAGCCGGTACATGTTTAACCCATCTTTATAATGTGCCCTCTAATGGTAAAACACCTACATTGTCAGTTGCTTATTTTCTTGGGTGCATATACAGGGGAATGCCTTCTGGAGGTTGGTGAGGGACTTGATAAAAACACCGAGTCAGGAACAGATCAAATGTCAGTATCCGAAGCCTATTCTACTTGATACTGGGGAAATGAAGGAACCATATGACTGGGCAGTGAGTAATTTAATTTACTTTTTAGCTTACTATAAATTTTGAGGAAGCCTAAACTAGCACATTGACTGTGGAGTAGCATTTTGTCAAGGTTCTGCGCATAGAAGCCCATGCAAAGTCAATGGCACTGTCTGGAAACCTCACATATTGGACCAGACTAATAACCGAAGTTGTTTGTCAATATGCCATTTTTTTAGCTTACCCTCTTAGAGCACATTTTAACGAATCCTTTCAACAATCTAATTGAATTAATTTTCGGGAGTAGAAAGCATCTAACGTTTTGTCATATATTTTCATTATGTTATTATTTTCTATAAATGGAACACATTTATCACACAAAGGTGGTTACAGTTTGATCTTTTGAATAATTGTTTAAGCATTTTGATCAATTTCTATAGATTGGTGTCTGCAGATCAATAGGCCAGTACTTTAATTTCTTCATGTGGGGGTTTAATGGTGTTACTGATGCATATAAATCGAATTACTTATGCAGCCCTCAATACTTCCAATTCAAATTTTGCGGATAGGGCAACTTGTGATTCTTAGTGTTCCTGGAGGTAACAAAATTGTCATATTAAGCACAAAAGATTTGGTGAAATAGATTGATGTAAGGTCGCTGGTGACATCATTTCTTGCAGAATTTACAACCATGGCCGGCAGGCGCCTTCGTGATGCCGTCAAGAAAGTGCTTACTTCTAGAGGTAATGGAGAATTTAACAGCAATGTCCATATAGTCATTGCAGGGCTGACCAATACATATTCACAGTACGTGACCACCTTTGAGGAGTACAAGGTGCAAAGATATGAGGTTTGTGTCACACTTTTCAGTTTTCTCCATTCCAGAATCTTCTTCCTTCACAACAATCTGGCATAGCTACTCATGCTTTTTAGCTATACAGTTCATTTTCCCTACTAGTGTCACCATTTAACCTTAATCATCTGGACAAACACTATCTTTTATTTCCTCAAATAGAACGAAACCCCAATGTTTCATAAATTCTCTTCTGACTGGTATTTTGATTGTCAGGGAGCCTCCACACTGTATGGTCCACACACACTTGATGCTTACATTCAAGAGTTCAAAAAATTAGCGGCTGCTCTCATCAGTGGCCAAACTGTTGAACCTGGCCCGCAGCCCCCAGATCTCCTTGACAAGCAAATTAGCTTACTTCCACCGGTTGTAATAGACTCTACTCCTCCCGGCATAAACTTTGGAGATGTCGAAACTGATGTTCCTCCAAATTCCACCTTCAAAAAGGGTGAAATGGTTACAGTCACCTTCTGGTCCGCTTGCCCGAGAAATGACCTTATGACTGAGGGCACATTTGCATTGGTTGAGATCCTTCAGAACCGGAAGACATGGACCCCAGCTTATGATGATGACGATTTCTGTCTGCGTTTTAAGTGGTCAAGGCCTGCAAAACTTAGTCCTCAGAGCCATGCAACCATAGAATGGAGAATTCCTTCATCTGCAGCTTCAGGTGTATATCGGATAAGCCATTTTGGTGCTTCAAAATCACTTTTTTCGTCAATCCGCCATTTCACAGGTTCATCTAGCGCCTTTGTAGTGGCATAGAGATATGACTATAATATGTTGAAGTCATTGTTAGAATTTTCCACTTTCCAGAACGAGAAGTATATAAATCATCTACGCTGCTTGTTCTCAGCGAGAGAGCTCCTGGGAAATAAAGCAATTTAATTCTCAAGTATAACTAACACTAAATAAGCAAGTTATGACCCATATGCTGATAAGTGCATGGAAAATTATGTTGTGGAAGTTGATATGTTGATAAGGGGTTTTTTTGGCCGAACCCCCATATTTTGCTCATTGCAGAAGTTGCCCCATGTCCTATTTTTTCAGATTTCACCTCCTATACGTCAGTCATTTCAGACTTACTCTTCCCTTAGAATTTCTGTCCAACCTCATGGGAAGAAAACATGAGGCAGTCAATAAGGTCACTACTACTTGTAAAAGTACAAGGAACGAATCCTCGAAAGGGCAAAGCACAAAAGGTTTGACCAAAAAAACTATATTATTGGAATGATTAATACCCATTTTTCTAGTCAACTTGAGGTTTTTTTTAAGAAAAATTGTAATTTAGCATGATATTTGAGTAAATAGTCATGACTTCAAACTCTTAACTTTGCATTTTGACTGTTTGTGGGGGGTGTTGAAATATTAGTTGAATGTTTAGATACACATCTCTCCTTTAGTATAATAATTTAGAATAATTCGTAACTTAACAAGCTACCTGGCTTGTAAATGACAGCTCATAGTTTAAAGGTGTGCATTTACGATAGAGTTTTGCTATACATAAAGATGTATGTTAAGACACTACTTATCATGGGATCCATTCAATTTTAAAAAAAGAAACAAAACAGAAATAACTTTTTAAAATCGCTGATGTGGAACACTTCCACATTAGGGATATGTTGGGTGTGTAAAAAATGAGATTTGCAAATAAAATTCTTCTTAAGACAAATGAGAGATCATCCGTCACAAGAGAGGTAATTTTACCGAAAATGAAAAAGGGCAGAGGGTGATTAGAAAAATGAAAGAATCTTTGTAATTAGACCAATGTCACTTTTCATTTTAGATTTGTCATTTTTAATCACACCTAAGTCTTGATATTAATTTGATGTTAATCAAGAATCTTTTGTTGAAATCTTTATTTTTTATTTTTCTAAACAAGCATATTATGGATATATTTAATGTTAAAGGATACAAGAGTCCATAGGGTGAGAAGCTCCCAACATTCATCCCAAAGCAAATACAGCACAAGAAAGAGAAAAGAAGAAGAAGAAGAAGAAGAAGAAGAGGAGGAGGAGGGATTTGAGACAAATGACTTGACCCTACTCATTTTCCACAAAAGCAAATTGCTTGAAGCTGTTTTGATATAGTCTGATAAATGAACTGTAATACTATGATCAGAAGCCGCAGTGAAATGATTTGTAATACATTTTCCTGGTTTGGACTAGCTAAAGGAAAATTTTACTACTTCTTTCTCACGATCATTGGTTAAGAGAAGTGAAAACATACGAAAATCACAAACAAGAGATGCGTCAAATTGCTAGCAGACGAGTGTCAAGGACGAGGGGGCGCATGGTATCATATCAAGCTAGATTGTAAAGTTATTTTTTTATAAAATAAATTTAACGTATCATATCAAGTCACATGAATTTATACTTTTGTCAAATCTCTTAAAAGCTTAACAATTCCCTTAGATAAAATGTTTAAAGTTTGAAAAAAGCTTTTTGCAGAGAAAATGAGGAAATGCAAGATGACAATGACATGAGGACATGTTTGGCAAACATGTTTCAAAAGGACCGTGTGCATTTGTACCATTGGATTCATTTTTATTTTTAATTTTTTTAAACATTAAGAAAGGTATTAAATTCTTTATTTTTAATTTTTTTCTTAAATATTAAGAAAATAATTTAGTGACAATCGAATAGTTTTATCAATAGACTTTTCGGTATTTATAGAACTGCCCTTTTGAAATTTTTGGTAAAAGTTGGCAATACACATGTTATATGATAAGATACAATTGAGATATAGTTTAAAATCAAATTTCTAATTAAAATATATTTTCAAAATTAATAACTGACACGTTGTCATAGACAGATCAGTTTCTGAAAACTACATGACAAACACTTTACTTACCACCTCATTGGACCATGTTGTCCTCATATGACCGAGCTCACAGCAACTGTCCCCTTACTATTAACACAGCAACAACTATGTAACATGTGGTTCCCATCCCCAGCATGGCCGGCCGGTTCTCTCTAATTCCTCTTTGCCATGCCTCTCCCGCCTTACATCTAAAGTTCTAAACCACCTCCCCTCGTTAAAGAAAAGGTGATTTGGTAAGAAAGCTTGGCTGGTGTATCAAGCACATCCGCATGATACACCAATTAAAGATTGAAACGTAATTTCCTGCACAGATAAGTACAAATTTGTTAAAGTCAAAAAACTGAAAAGCAAAGTATCGAATTGGAAAATAAAACTCAAAAAGAAAAAAAAGCACATGATCAGTCAAAATCCACACTACGTACCATCACAATGCAACGAAGAAGCAAGTAGCCGTGTGCATGGAATTTAATAATTAATCTGCACTATGATTCACTGTCCACTGCCTCCTCACATCCCAACTGGCCCATGTGGTCGCCATTTTTCTCTATATCTTCTTTTATTCCTCTCTTCTTTTACAATAACCAATCACAGCAACTTTATTTGGACCGAGTCAGTGTTCATTTGAATCATTTTCACAAAAAGGAACATCCTATCTATCTATGATTCTATCTCCCTTTATATCTTATGCATAAAACAAAATCCAAGTCATTGGTCATTAGAGTTTCGTACAACACTACCATTCTAAATATACAAAATGACAAATAATGGTCTAATTTTGACCGGATGTGCATTGCAACATACAGCCAAATAATGACAAATATACAGCCAAGATGATGTGCATTGCAATATTTTAATACTTTGATGGTTTAATGTGTTAGTTTGATAGTTAAGGTATAAAAATTGTCATAAATATTGACAGAGATGATCTGCATTGCAAGTTTCTCACACTCATTTAAAAAAAAAAAAATTGAAATATACCATGAAAAAATGGATTTTTATGTAGATCATAAATTTGTCTATTTTTTTTTAAATAAAAATAAGTGCAGAGAATTTATACACCGTAATAACATTTTATAAAAAATGAAGTCTACAATCAAAAAGTAGGGTTAGTAGGATTTTTATGTAAATCTTATATTTATCTCATTTTTTAAAAAAATAAATACGCATGACTTACACACCTTATAACATTCAATAGTCTTTAATTATTTTGGTGATTAGAATAAAAACTTTTTTTTACTACATGATTATAAGAGTATTATTGAATAGTCTTGATTTATATAGATAGCTGAAGTCACATTCAATCACAATATACCATATATATCGTTAAAAATTAATCATTGAATATTTATTAGAACATGAGAATGAAACAAGATTATGATTGATCACAACATACATATTTGGAATTATTAGTTGTACTTAAGCAGAAGGAAGGAAATAAATTCAGGTACGCAAGTTGGCATAAAGCCGAAGAATAAACGAGGGGTGACGCAGAACAGCGAAATAACAGACGTTACAGACCGTCCTCAATAGGGGGGGACCCAATTCATTCGTTCAGCCATCCTCGGTTCCCTTATTCCCGTGATTCCCGTTTCCCTATAACAACTAGCTCTCTTCCCTGTGTCTCTCCCTCCCTCCATCGTTCGCTCGCTCTCTTTTATTCTTCTACGAAAGACGCTTGTTGATCCCTTTCTTCTTCTTCTTCTCCCATTTTCTCCCACAAACTGGTTCCTCTCTGACTCGTTATCGCCCTGTGGGTTTGCGAAGGAAATGGTGGCAGATAGCAAGTCGAAATCCGATATCTCCTTTGCCGGAACTTTCGCCAGCAGCGCTTTCGCCGCTTGTACCGCTGAGGTAATAGTTTGTTATTTTACTTTTTTATCCAAGTTAGAAATATGTACATTAATCGCATTTTTGTTTGGGTGTTTTGGTTAGTATTGTCACCTTGGATCGTTGTCCTGAATATGTTCAAACACTAATGAAATTTGTTAAAGTTAGCTATAATTGGCTCTCATGGTTGAGATATTGCTTTCCGAGGCACTGTCAGATAGCACATCAACATGGCTTTACATTGTTATTATGTTAAATTGGAGATCAATTCTTAAACCGATTTCTAGATCTTGGTGGTAGTGTTAGAATGCTGATTAAGGGATTAAATTTACGGATTCCTAGCTTTTGGAACAACCTGTAATTTATCTGTTCTTAGAAAGAAAGGGGGAAAAAAGAAAGTTAAAATTTTGCGTGTGGCTTGATCTTTGTGGAAAACTGGTAATTTATCAAGTAGTACATCCACCATGACGGAGCACCGGGGGAAGCCTTACAATTGCGGCTTTCAAATGTGTGCTTGGAGAAAGCCTGAAAAGAAAAATGGTTACAACCTCTGTACTGACCCTATTTACAATAACTTTTTGAACCTTACCACTTATATCATAATATTTATCACCATGAATCAAGCACTTGAAGTGGCTATAATCTCTAATGACTAATTATACTGTGGCCTATAATTCATGTTGTAGTGATACAAATTGTGCATGTAGTGATATTGCACTTATGTACCTAGTAAAGCTTCAGTTAGTTAATGACTCCCTGCTTCATAAGAACTCAAACTTGAACTTTGGAGAGCAATATGGTAATTCAGAATCCAAGTCATGCTGGTTTCTCTACCATATTTCATGTGCTCAGTTCACCAGTGATATAGTCATTTTAATTGCTGAATTCTGGTACACTTAAGTTTTAGAGTTCATATATTCAGTGGCATGCACATGAACTTGCTGCAGATATGTACCATTCCCTTGGACACTGCTAAAGTTAGGCTTCAGCTCCAAAAGAAAGCTGTTGCAGGTGATGGAGTGGCCTTACCAAAGTACAAGGGTATGCTGGGCACTGTTGGTACCATTGCAAGGGAAGAAGGACTATCGGCACTGTGGAAAGGCATTGTGCCGGGATTACATCGTCAATGCCTGTTTGGAGGTTTAAGAATTGGATTGTATGAACCTGTAGGTCTTCTATCTTTCATTATCAGAACTTAGTTTAAATTTATACATTCTTTTTGCTTGCTGATGTCTGATACCGGTATATTATCTGTGAACTTGACAGGTTAAAAATTTGTATGTGGGCAATGACTTTGTTGGAGATGTTCCTTTATCCAAGAAAATACTTGCTGGACTTACAACTGGTGAGCAAACTGTTGGATGCTAATGATATCATATACATTTAGTGGTTCTGAAAATTTATTTTACTTGTCTCTGTCCTAATAAACAGGTGCCCTAGCAATCACAATAGCAAATCCAACTGATCTTGTGAAAGTTAGACTTCAGGCTGAAGGAAAATTACCACCTGGTGTGCCAAGGCGCTATAGTGGAGCTGTGAATGCTTATTCGACAATTGTGCGAAAGGTTGTGCATCTAACCTTTGAGATTGGAGGAGGAAGTCACTAGGCCTTCTTTCAGTTGATAATTCTATTTGGTTTTTCTAACCTGTTTCACAATTGTTAGGAAGGACTTGGTGCTCTTTGGACTGGACTAGGGCCCAATGTAGCAAGAAACGCAATTATAAATGCTGCTGAACTAGCCAGCTATGATCAAGTGAAGCAAGTGAGTTCAATATGCCAAAACACATGATCAGTCCCTGGGTTTTGACTTGTTATCAAATAACTCCCTGGGTTTTCAAAATCATCGTTTTACTCCTTGAAAGTTGAGAATGTTGATCTTATTAAAATGATCCTTGCACCCTACTTCAGTACAAAAAAAAGAAAAAGAAAAAGAACAGAGAGATGCTCGCTAGACATGTAATTACCAATTCACAACAATAAAGGTGTCCAAATTGTTACATCAACCCATAATCGACAGGTTTAGCCATCTGTAGCTTTTTGATCGGTCATTACATGAAGAATGGGACATGTGAGCATCTTTCTATTAGGGTTTTTTTTTTTTTTTTGGTACAAAAGTTGGGTGCAAGAACCATTTTGATGATGTCAAACATTCCCAAGGACTACAATGATAATTTTGAGAGAAATGTTTTAGCCACAAAAGGATTTCACAAAGTAAATTCACAAACGAATGTGGTTTGATGTAGTATGTCAGATTGTAAAGTTATTTTTATTGTAAAGTAAATCTTTTTTTTTTTCTATAAGTATTGTAAAGTAAATCTAACATATCATATGATGCCACGTCAGTTTGTGAGTTTACTTTTGTGAAATCTTTTTGTGCTTGTAGCCTCTAGCACTTCACTATTTTTGAAAGTATAAAATAGGTGTTTGATAATGAGTCAAAACTCAAGGACTGATTTAGTGACCTTAAACTTTTCCTATCATTTGAAGCACAACTGTTTGTGATATTCTTGGCTAACAAGGCCATTTCAATGCAGACAATTTTGAAAATCCCAGGGTTCACAGATAATGTTGTCACTCATCTCTTTGCTGGTCTCGGGGCAGGGTTTTTTGCTGTCTGTATTGGCTCCCCCGTTGATGTGGTACTCTATCTATCACAGATGCACTTTTTTCAAACAGTTTTTTCTTTTTACAGACTGATGCATGGCCTTTTCGGTGTCAACTTGCCAACAAATTAAGCAACATGGTGCTTTGCATATATGACCTCTTTCCTATCAGCTTTGTTATGCTTTATATTTGGTGCCTGGAGTTTATGGTGTGATTTTATTTGGTAACTGGATGGGAAATTAAATGATCTTGTTAACTTGGGATCAGACTATGCAGTTTGTACATGGTTACATGGAGTTCCTTTGTACTTGTTAACGACAATTAGCATGTCAATTGTAGATTCCACCCTGCTCCCATTCTTCTGATATTTCCATTTTTACCATAAATATGTGACGATTTAAATTAGTGTTGGCATCCGTTTGGGAGGTCAATAAGCAGATCCATTCTGCCCAGGTTAAAGTATATCTAAATCAAGACTTGATTCTCACGTCTTTAGGGGTAATTGATTTATTTCCTGTTTTCTTGTCTGCTTATTATGTAACTTGCTTCCTCTTTCTAGTTTTGTTCCTTCTCTTTTTGCTGGAGTAAAAGAGTTGCTTCCTCCATTTGATGTTTTAATTTAGACTAATCTGATTGCTTTGATGGTTCTTCCATTGGTAGGTTAAGTCAAGAATGATGGGAGATTCTGCTTACAAAAGCACGCTTGATTGTTTCCTCAAAACTTTGAAGAACGATGTATGTTTTTCATTCTAGCACTATTTGACCCTTTGTTTATTTATTTATTCTTTTGGTTTGTTTTGGAGTAGAGGGCTGTAGGAGTGGGAAAAGAAGGGAAGTGGGGTGGGGTTTAACATTTGTTGATTTCTAACTTTTTACTTTTTGTTCTTGATGGGTCGTTATGGGGGAAGATACCATTAAGGCGCTAAAGGCCTAAAGAATTTTTTCTTTCTTTTTTAGTAAGATAATTATTTACGACCAATAGAGAGCTTGGTAGGATATACTGTTAACTTATTTGCATCCTGATACACTTGAGAAACTACTGTTCATTTCGAAGTGCCCCATTACATAAAAACATGTTAAACTTATAGTCCTTAATGTTATTATGCAGGGACCTTTGGCTTTTTACAAGGGTTTTATCCCAAATTTTGGACGGCTCGGATCATGGAATGTCATCATGTTTCTCACATTAGAACAGGTATAAATTGCAACCTATTTATATTGATATTGGTGCTTGCCATTTCCTCCCTTTCAAGTTTCTTGCATTTGACCTGTACACCAGTTTTCACCGTCCACTTCTGTAGCAAGATATTACATTGTATGCTTGGATCAGAAACCTCCTTTTAGCAATTGTGGGTTGAGATTCTTTTGTGTTGGCATATAATAATTGGAGATAATCTTTTGGAGGTATTCTAATGCCAATTGAAACTGGGGCCTGCAGTTACTCTAGAAGAGGCCTATTTTTTCCCCCTTTCAAGATTGATTGTCTTTTTGGAAAGCCTGATCGTCTTTCTTTGTCCGCTTTGCTTTTTTTCCCAATGGCAGGCAAAGAAGTTTGTCAAAAGTATAGAATCATCTTGAGACCCAAACATTACATGCAAACAGGGGCGTTGGGTCCTGCATGTGGGTTGAATCAGCAGTCGGTTGAAGCTGGCTAGCTAGAATATAATAAAGTTTTTGATCAGTTTTCAGTCTTCTATTTTTGCTAATTGAGATGGAGGAAGGATCCAGCAAGACCAACACTCCAGGAGATTTTTAGAAACTTTCTTTTTTAAAACGGCAATAAGTCATTTTTCTGGACGACATGTTGCATTCTTGCCATTCCTATTGATGGCATTCTAATCATTGATTTACGCTTCTATTGCTTTCTTTGCTTTGTGCTTCGTGTCCAATGCCATCCCTAATAAAACAAAACATGTTCCCATATGCGAGTGATATTTAAAACACAGACATAAAAGGGTAAAGAAATTTAGGATTTTAGTCTTTTCTCTTATTTATGTTTTCGCGAGTCATTTTGTTTCGAATATATATATATATATATATATATATATATTTGTTAATAAATCACGGTTAAAAATACATAATAAAGGAAATATTGTAACAAAAGAGAGACCATTTTAACAGATGAGCATAATTACCCCAGTGATTGTTATAAAACTTTTCTACCACAAAGACTACTTTGAAATAAGGCTAAACCTTAGGGACCACTACAATAAATTTTATGAACCGGTGAACTGATTATAATTTTCACTCTTAAAGTTATAAGAGCCCATTTTTCAATGCGTTACTCAAATGAACATTTTGAAACTTCGCACTCAAATTATAAAAATTGTGAAGTAATCACTCAAAAGCCTGAACAGTCGCTTGAAGCATTCCTAACATGACTCAATTTGAGATGGGATAGCTTATTATAAAATAGAAATAATTTGAGATGGAAGTTGTTTTTTTTTTTTTTCAAATAATACAAGATATATAATTTTAGTATGTGCAAGTTTTATGTTCTTTATTCGAAAAAAGTGAAGTTTATTATTAAAAAATAAATTAAATTATTTTCATATAAATTTCAGATTTAATCATTTTTTAAATAAACTGGTGCAAGTATCTTGCACAATCTAAAATTGTACAAATTATTTTACTTTTAAATATTATATATATATATATATATGTATATATATATAATAACGAGCCATGAGTTAGGGTACATAACTACAAGAAGATCATATATTTGACACCTCATTTGGATGTTGAGATAAAATGAAAAATTTGTGAATAATAGTGAAATAGCTTGTTAATAGCAGTAAAATAATTTGAATTAAGATATTTTATATAGTTTTAAAAAATAATAGAGAAAAAATTGAATAAAAATATTATAAAGTTATTGTATCAATATAATTTTTTAATATTATTTTTGTTTTAGAATTTGATAATTGAATTATTTTTTATATTTTATTTGAAAATTTAGAAAAATATAATAATTAGATGAAAAAGTTAAAAATTAAAAAATTAAAAATTAGAAATTATTTATATTTAAGTAATATTTTAATATTTTGATGAGATGAAATAGGTTTAGTCCCTTTAAAAAACATCCAAACGGGGCGAGATAAATCACAAATCGATCACAGCAATCATCAGTATATATCAGTGGGCACCACTCTCTTCTCATCATCGTTGCGTAATGGATGGTATCGCCGAACTCGTTGATTTTAGAAAACGTGTGAACCAACGCGGTTTGGCGAAGTAATTGACTGCCTTTTCTTCTCTCATTTGGGAGAGGGTGTTGGCACTTGGCATGGCAACTTGTAATTCAAACTCCATTTGACTTTGCATTTCTTGCTGCCTAGGGGGAACAAAAACAAAGAATAAAAAAAAGATGTTTTCACGTTAAAGTAGGCAAGCGCGCACTAGCCACTTTCCTAGCTGTAGCTGAGATGGCTGACTTTGAGAGCTTAAAAATGGAGCTGTAGTCAACGATACAGACTGGCAATATATTCCCTCCATCCATCCCAAATCCTGATATATATATATATCTTTCGCCTTCATAGAGAAGAAGCCTGGCCTAGCAGCACGTACGTACGCCATTATTAAGCAAGCTGGTAGCAATGAAGAAGCTGGTTGATCAATATTCGTATATGCTTCTTGCCGTGTTTCTCTTCGGAGTTCTTCTACTCCAAGCTCCAGTAGCTTGCCATGGCAGGAAGATTAGTTCCATGCATTCTGTTGAATCACAGAAAGCAAGAATATTGGAGAAGTACAACTTGCATGTTGTATCACGCGGAAGGATACCCATAGTTGTGATATCTGCACCTAAGTCCAACGTTGCATATCATCAAGACGCACCTCCAAGTCCAGGCACAAATGTGTAATTTAGTTAGGTTTCATGGTTTCGATGTCTGTCTGTCTATGTACTTTATTAATGATCCTCCATGCATGCATGTTGTAATCTCCAATAATTAAGTTGAATTATGGGGAACTAAATTATTGTTAGATCTGTTTTGATTCCCACGAACCATATTCAGTACTACTTAATGGTGTTTGTTTTTCCAATGGCATTTTCTTTTGAGTGTTGTAATTTTTTTTTTTTTGGGGGGGGGTTATGTTGATCAGATGCTTGATGAAGATCGGTTGCTTTTGCTAATTGTGCTTTATAGAGGATAATAGAAGTAATTTGAGTTCATCGTCTGCAATAAGGACAAATGCGAAAGATAAATAGCATTGACTACTATCATGTGATTAAGGGATTAGATGGATCATGTAGCTGGCCAGGTTGTAATTAAATAATATTACTCAATATGTTGCTTAACTGAGATCAATGACTAGGCGGCTAAACTCCAAGTTGAATTCATGAGTTGCTCGTTTAATTATTTGAATATTTTCATATGTATCTACTTAATTAAGGATATTCTTGACTTTTCCAATAATTTTCTTGACTTTTCCAATAATTTTTTTTAAAAAAAAAAAAGGAGATTCTTGACTCCCAATTTATCTTATCTAACGTTAACTCCTATTCTATTTACACAATTAATTGTTAATGAGGTTCATCCTTGATATTTTGTCAAATTCTTTTTTTAAATTAAATCCTTTTGAAATGAAAATTATTCCCCAACAATGTATTATGTATATATGTGTATATATATATATATAAAGACAAGGTCATCATGTATAGGATCCACCCTTTTCACAGCAGCCAACCTCTTCTATCAGGGGTCACTACAAGAAATTTAATTTTTAGGGACGAAATTTCTTAGGGACGAAATTAATTTCATCCCTAAAAGTACTTTTCTGAGACGAAATTTTAATTTCGTCTCAAAACATGGAAAACCTTATAAATCCGTTCGAACTAAAAAAAATTAGTTCGAACTTGAGATTCTGAGACGAATTAGGTCGTCTCCAAAAATCTATACCGTTCGAACTAATTAAATTTAATTCGAACAGAAAATTAATTAATTCGAATGCAATATTATTTGTTCGAATTAGTATTAACGTGTTCGAACGGTATTATTTAATTGAAAAGATATATTGTTAAAATTGTAAGAATACATATTTTTTCTATTAATTTTTTATCATTTCCAAAGTAAATAAAAAGTTCTATATATTATATATTATGATTTACAATGAATTAAAATATTTACAAATTCATAAATAATTAATTTTATGTAATTAATTTAAAAATATTTTAGTTAACTAAATATTAATTTAAAGATAGTGTCATTTTTTCAATTATCGTGAACACTAAGTATAATGAGAAGAAATGTGTTATTAACAATAAAGAGGCTAGCAAACACTAAAAATAAAAACTATACTGCATTAATTACATTCTAAAATGAGTTAGACGTTCTATACAACATAAAAAAGTAAAAAAATTACTAACAATATTTATTTATTATATAAATCAAAATCCTCCTGTAAAGTTTGCAACCGTCCTTCTAGGTCCTTAAGCTTCTCCATCATGGGCTGAATGAAGTCCCTCAATAAAATGTCGCGGTGGTCCGCCAATATAGCTCGTACCTCATCTGGAGTAGCCCCAGCAGGGTATCTCTCAATAGGGGCAGCAGCAGTAGAAGCTGGATCAGTAGGCGGAGGCTGATGCTGTAGGACTGGACGAGTCTTCGACAAGTGACCCTTGCTCTTACTGAATGTGATCTTGTTAACAGGCCCCATCTGTGGCGACCTCCGCTCAGTCAAAGTCACTGCAACCCCTGAATGGAGTAAGAGGTTAGATATCAAAAGCGCAAATGGTAGACTACCTCCACCCGAATAGCGTGACTCTGTGCGAATGCGGAGGAAGAAATATAATGGCAGATCAATCGGCTCCCCCTGTGCTAACCGTAACAAAAATCTGGCCCGCTCAATCCCAAAATCAGTCTTGTGTTTTTTCGGATCAATGTTATACCCAACAATCAAATTAAGCATTCTGAAAAATGCTATACAGTCGGCCTGTCGGATCACTTTACCGCCATCATATGGAGGAGCCTCAGGGTCTCGCACTAGGTCACGAACCTGATCGTCTGTGAGACCATCATCAGGTACCTCATCACCGCTCTCGCTATCATCCGAGCTAGCATCCAGCTCTGCGGTCTGTCTATCCGGCACTGGCGATGAGGATGCGACTGTAGTGTCCTCTCCAGATGGTGCAGTCGCTGATCTCGCTACTGCTGCTGCAGGATAGGCACCGGGCTCTCGCCGCAAATCTAGGAACTCAGCAATAACGCGGGGAGAGAATATAATACTCACTCCCCGGACTACTAAGTTATAGCATAGAGCATCACCAGGCTGCTCACCCATGGCACGGTAAAACTCACCGACCATCTCAGGATATGCTGTGCCCCTCTGTTGACATATCGGGGTCCATCCACGATCGGTGATGATGTCATGTATGCTCCGCCCCTCCCAAGTGAGGTCACTGAAGTCACCTAAAATGATCTCCCGCTCAACTAGTATAGGCCTGACGGTCGGCTGAGAAGGAGATGCGGAGGTACTTTCTACTGTCTGGGGTCTGGAACGTTTTCTTCCGCTGCTGCTTGCCATTAGTATACTGTTGATGTATAAAAGATATATGTGATCTAATTAAAGTGAATTAGAGGAATGATGATATTGTGCTATCATGGTTGACAACTGCTTATTCGAATGGCCTTTAATTCCATTCGAATTAAATTATATTCATTCGAATGAAATTTAAATTCATTCGAATGAACATAATTTTAATTCGAATGACCTCAGATAACTCCATTCGAATTAGCCTAAAATCCATTCGAATAAAATTATATTCCATTCGAATGAACATAAATTTAATTCGAATGGACTTGACTTCAATTCGAATGAAATTTGTATTCATTCGAACGGACCTGAGCCAAACAGACATGGCTGAGTCGACTCAGAACCGAACCGACACATTCATTTTTATGAAGGAATCCAATATTTTAATCGGTAGAAATGATTTAGGAGTAAATCCCTATCATTTCTACCGATTATAGTTGTGTCATTTGCCCCCAAAACAACAAAATGGGGCCGGATTGATTCAAAATCCGACCCCCCCAAAACTAACTAAAAAAATTATAAAAATAAAGCACATTTAACCCATACCTCTTGTTCTAGGAGATTTGAGGAGTTGGTCGGAGTTGGTGGCAGCGTTGTGGCTGCTAACGGCGGAGGAAATCGAAGAGTTCGAATGAGAGGAGGCACGAAATGAATGGAGAAGAAACTGGTTTGCGGCTTAAATAACGTGATTTCGTTCGAACGGAAGTATAATTAGTTCGAACTAAAAGGGTATAAGTTCGAACTAGAAGGGTATAAGTTCGAATGAATTATATAATACTTCATAAAAATATATATATATAAGTACAAGAGGTAAAACAATTGAGAAGTATTAGTAATAATAGTATATAATACAGAGTATACTAGTACTAATAAAAAATTTCTCACTAGTATATATAATAATATATATTAGATAACTATATATCGATAGTATAGAGTTTTATACTAGTTACTTATATATATTGTAAGTATCTAGTATATATATATATGTAATAGTATATATATTATGGATTAGATGAGTATAAAATAGTATTGTCTAAAGTATTGCATTATAAAGTAAATATAGTAAGTATATAGTAAAACATTGCATTAATTATACTAGTATAAAAAACATATTTCTAATATGTTTAGTTTGTATATTAATAATAAACCAAGTACTTGGACTATATTATAAAATATTACAGTATTATTAGTTTTCATATTTTGATGGTATCTATACTTTAATATCACTTAGTATTATACTATTAGTGATACTAACTTATAAGTATAACACTATTAGTGATTGTAAATAAAATATTATACTATTTTAAATACTTAATATTATAGATTGATAAGAAACTTAGTATTATGATATTAGTGACACTTAGTATTATATAGTCTATATAATTTTTACATATACACATAATAATATTGGGTGTATTATGTGTATAGTTATATATTTATCTAATTATCTGTTCGAACTAATATAATGTTAGTTCGAATAGAGATAATTCATGTTCGAACGAATTTTTTTTTGTTTGGAGGGAAAATTCGCGCCAAGTTATCAGTATATGCTGGAGAATATTCCTTTTTCTGTTCGAACTGGAAAAATATTAATTCGAACGCGAAAAAATTGTGGGAAAAATTAGCGGTATTTGGACTTTCGCGTTCAAACTAATTAAAATTTAGTTCGAACTGAAATGCACATATTATTAATCCGATCCTTTCACTTCATTTTTCACTCGGATTGAAGATTGAGAAAAGGAGAGAGAGCGTGGCAGAGGCTGTGAGAGAGTGTTGTGGAGAGAGAGAGCTTGAAAGCGTTGAGAGAGAAGAGATTCTTGAGAGAGAAAGGAGAAGGACAAGAGGTAAGTTGTGTTTTTTTGTATTTTTCATTCCGATTTTCGTTTACAAATATCTATAGAGTTTTTGCATTTATTTGTTGGGATAGAACAACAGTTTAATGTGTTTTATGTATATATAGGTATTGTGGATTGACTAAAGTTTGAATTGCTAGTATAAGAGGTAAGTTTTATTAGTTTTCTAAGTTGTTTAATAATCATATTTAGAGATATTCATGATGTTTTGAGTTTGTTGTATTGAAATATGGCATCATGAATGCAGAAATTGTGTTTTGTTTATCAGTTTTGTGCTCTGTTTCGTGACTGGTTTCTGGGTTGGTTTAATTCGAACGCTCTGAATACCGTTCGAATTAATTTTTATTTGTTCGAACAGAATATAACTCCACCAGCGTTCCATTCGAACTTATAGAGTGTTTGTTCGAACAGTATCACATAATTAAATACTTATTATTTGCAGTGATAATTAAATAGCTTAATACTCCAAATATAATAATAAGATATTTAATTAAAAAAATATATTTAAATATGTGAAGATATTTAAGTACTCAAGTAATAAGATGATTAATACATAATATATAATTAATTATATCTAAGTATACTAATTAAATAGCTTAATACTCCAAATATAATAATAAGATATTTAATTAAAAAATTATAATTAAATATGTGAAGATATTTAAGTACTCAAGTAATAAGATGATTAATACATAATGTATAATTAATTATATCTAAGTACACTAATTAAATAGCTTAATACTCCAAATATAATAATAAGATATTTAATTAAAAAATTATAATTAAATATGTGAAGATATTTAAGTACTCAAGTAATAAGATGATTAATACATAATGTATAATTAATTATATCTAAGTACACTAATTAAATAGCTTAATTAAATATATAATAATAAGATATTTAATTAAAAAATTATAATTACATATTTGAACATAAGTAAGTACTCAAGTATTAAATATTTCAAGGCCCATCATGTATACTTGTAATGTAATCTTCCCATGTATTTGTGACATATGCTTGTTATGTTTATTACTGAGTGTTTAGATTTTGTAGTTATTTTACATGCAGTTAAACCTTAGACCCATTCGAGAGTTGTGGCCAAATATTCTCTTAAAGAATATTTGGGTATAACTCTTGAATTGTCCAAAGTGGACAGTTTGGGATTCTATCATCTATATGGCATATATACTTAGTTATAACTCCTGTGTTAGTCAATTTAAATTTTGGTTTAACATTTTTCTACATTCTTCGAGTATAACTCCTGGGCTAAAGTTTCCCAAGATGTGAAAGACCACATCAAAAATCGTTGTCTGGTAATAAGTTACTTTGTATAACATTTTTATTTAAATGCGAATGTTTGAAATTATACTAATTGTTTATAATTCTTTGAAGGACGAGTTTGAACTAAATTTTGGTCGGCGGGAGGATCGACTAACGATTGAAGAACTCATGTCGAATGCATTTCGGAGGTACAAAGGTCGATGCCATGCACACTACCAGAAGTTCAGTACTACGATAGAGGCGCGTCAAAATCCATTCCAAGCAATGCCACCAAACGAATGTGAGAAAGTTTGTGATCTGTTTGAAGATCCTGCTTATCAGGTAATTTCGCTACTATCTTTTTTTTAATAATATATAATAGATGTATTAAATAAAAATTATAATTCTTTTTTTAGAAATGGAGTACAGTGAACAAAACAAATAGATCAAATTTAACGATACACCATCACGCGGGTTCTCGATCTTTTCATCGCTTGTCAAAAAAAATGGTTAGTTCTTATTGTCTCCAATAAATCTTAATATATACACTTTTTTCGTATAAATTATGATATTAATTTTCATTTTGCAGCAAGAAGAAAATCCTACTGATTATGATCTGACCCAATTGTATGCTAAAGCACATAAAAATCGTGATGGTGTTTGGAGCAATCCTGAAGCAGAGGCAAATTATGTAAGTTTAAGTTTATTTAATTTCATTGTCTAAATATATTTTTGTTACATATACTAATTTTAATGTTTTTCTTTTTCCAGGACAAGATGATATCTCTTAAAGACACTGTTGCGGATCTATCTGATGAATCATCTGTCAACGATACTCAAATCTTTTCTCAAGTTCTTGGATCACATTCTGGATATTTGAGAGGCTTAGGACGTTGCGTGAAGCCATCCTCAACATCTTCATCATCTTCTAAAGCCAGATCGAATGACGACAACACTAAAAAATTAGAGGAAGCTGCACTTGAGATAGAACGATTGAGATCGAAGGAAAAAGAGTTGTTGACCCGATTAGATCAAGCAGCAGATTTAGAAACAAGATTAGAAGAGAGGCTACAATTAAATAACCAAAAAATGTTTGAACAATTTCAATTAATGATGTCCCAAAACCCTATACCACCACCACCACCACAATCATAATTCATTTGTTTTTTTTTAATAGCCTTTTATATTTACGATGTTTGTAAACATTTGAACAATTGATGTATATAGATTACAATTTGTATTAGTATCAATTTCATTTTGTTTGATCAATGCCGTTTGAATGGTAAATTACCATTTATGCATACATTTGAACAAAAACATATCCATTCGAACCAATAAATTCCCATTCGAACAAAAATATACCCATTCGAACTTACCGGGAAATACAATCCATGCGTTCGTTCGAACAACTAAATACTCGTTCGAATAAATTCATTTCTAAAAGTCCGTTCGAACAGAAGATTTCTGTAAATAGATTATTTGTTCAAACAGTTAATATTTTTCTTCGAACAAACTTAGTCAGATATGGTTATTGGTTCGAATTAACATTTCATGTTGTTCTAACAAAAATATTTCCGTTCGAACTAGATTCTGAGACGACATTTTTTTGTCTCAGAAAAAATTTCCCGTTCGAACGGTTTCGACCGGTTCCGCCCAATTTCGTCCCTAAAAATACTTTTCGGAGACGAAAATCAAATTTTCGTCTCTGAAAACTTTCTGAGACAGCCTTTTTGAGACAAAATAGAGACGAAATTTTTTCATCTCCCAAAACTTTTAGGGACGAAATTTCCATTTTTTGAGACAAAATTTTTTGTCTCAAAAAATCATATCTCTTGTAGTGGGTGTGTATGCAAGCAGGGTTAAGTTAAAATTTGAAAATCTGACTTTGTTCTGATAAAAAGGAATTAGAGTTGGATTTTTTATTTTTATTTTTCAGTTAGAGGTTGGACCGACTCCAATCTGATTTGACTCTGACTTTATGCTTCGACTCCAATTTTGCTCTTCGACTCTGATATTGTACATATGTTATAAAAATATATATTTATTTATATATTTATCATATGTACTAGTGTAGTTAAAATAGTTTTATAACTAGAACTTATATAGTTAAATTTAATAATATATTAGTATGAGGTAATTATTATAAAAATAATATATCTATACTCTAATATAAATAGACTAATAATAGTTTAGTATATGAAAACATCATAATACGACCATATATAATCAAGTATAAAAATAAGTTCGACATTAGTATTGAAATAAGCCTAGTATAATAGGTTAATAACATATAATACTAATTTACTAAAATATAATAAAATGTAATTAAACAATATAAAAAAGTTATAAAAAAGTTAGACACTAGTATAATATAATAATATGTAATACTATAAGATAATAATATGTAATTAGACACAATAGTGTGTGAGACTAGTATAGAAATAAGTTAGACACTATATTATAATTCTAGTATAAAAATCAATTAGATATTATTATAGAGGTATATCAGCAATGAATGATTTAGTTTTAATTTTTGAAAAAATTAAAATATGAAAGCCCACAAAATATTCTTTTTTAAAAATAAACTAAATATGAAACTTAAAAAAGTCCAAATCCAGCTTTGCTCCAACAAGTTGGAATCGAATTTAGGAGAATTCGACACAGACTATGCCAGTACTCACCCTTAAATGCAAGTTTGTAGAGGGTTCCCTTGTCAGAACCCCTAAGAAAGTGGACACAGGCCACGCTTCGACACTGCCCTTAATATGAAAAGACAGCCCACTAACACTACCCCTGACATGCCATGACAGCTTATTGACACTGTCGCTAACATACCAGGACAACCCCTTGACACTCAACAGCAACTAGCAAGTTTGCCATGACATGCCCTTGACACTCAACAAGCATGCAATGGCCCCTGGCATGACATGCTCGTGACAGCCCATGGCCGAGCCACCTGGCCATCAACATGCCAGGGTCATGTCAGGACATGCCCTAGCACGCACAACAGCAGCTCAACAAGGTTAGTGGCATGTCATCCAGCGCATGGTACCAGCCCGTGCCTAGCAACAACGCCCAAGCTAGCCCAGCCACGAACCAACCTAGCTCAGTCATGGGCCATTGCACACCACGGGCCATCATGGGCCCATGCAAGAGTTATTTTATTACTTTCATTTTATTTTCTTTAAGTATTTTTCAAGAGACCTTTTAGGGGTTTCCACCTATGTAATGTATATATATAGGACCCTTAGGCATTTCATTTGGGATCTTTGGACAATTCCCTTTGAGGACGGCCTATTATTTTGAGATCATATTTTGGTGCCTTTGCACTTGGGCTACTTGGGTGCAATTCGTGAATCCCAATGAGAGGATCATTACCTTACAATTCGTGAATATGTGTGATTCAATTTATGCAATATATGAGTATTTTCCATTCAACATCTTGCAATCCGTGAATAGGTGTTGAGTTGTTATTCTTTGTGTTTATTCTTATTTTCTTGATTGTTCATCAATTTATCCTCTGTGTTCATATACTTCTTGCTTGTTTATCAACTTTCCATTGTGTTCATACACTTTCTCATTAATTCCCATCTCCCAAATAATCCACACGCCTGCCATATTGTCATCCATCACTTTCCTTATTCGGCATCACCATAAACAAAACCTTCTTCCATTCCCCATTGACCATAGTTGAATTCCCATTTTCCAAATAAGTATTCTTAAACTTTAGGAATCCTAATTTCCTTCCATATCCATATTCCTTAATCTTTGGCAATTAGTCATACTTACCATATATAATCCCTATATTCTATGAATCATCCTAGAATTACTCACTCATCCAATCGATCAATTCCCTCTTACCATAGCTGAAATACACAAGCCTAAATTACCTCCTACAATTTAGTAAACCTTCTTCCATCATTAAAACCCTAGCCTCACTCATCATCCAAAACCTAATTCTATCTCAAGTGGTGCCAATTCTAAGAACATCAGGCCATTCCTCATTATTCAAGTCCATGAGTTCATCAATTAGAATACCCTTTTACACCCTCATTCACTACATACATCAATACCATCATTAAACACCAAACCTCCATTAACTTAGGAACCCATCATTGCCACTATTTGTTCAAGGCCAAAAAAGAGAGTTAGTAACTTCAATCATCTTAAGGAGATTCGGAACAAGAAGAACATAATATTTAGAGATTTGACCGAGGCCCCTAACATCCCTCCCTTATGTGAGGGCCGGGTCTAGATCCACCCCCCTCGCTAGTGGTGGAACCATAGAGGTGACATATGGGCGTCAATGAGGAGACAAAAGAATTTGATTGATAATGTGAGAATATATTAAAGAAGATAATCAATAAAATTAGAAACCAGAAGAATTATTCAAAAATGACTCAAAGCATAGGGTATTAGTTTGGTATATTCCCTTATATTTATGTTACAATTACATTCAAGGCTATAGAGAGAACGTTCTCTAATACTTTCAATATATTTTGTTTGAGGTTTGTTTGGAGGAAATTAAGACCATTTCCTATGATAATGCTAAAAACAAGGAATTGTCGACGGTTATAAGAGCATTCGCATGATCAATTTTAGTTTTACTTTTAATTCACGTTGTTGGTCCATTGCAGTAGTTGGGTCCCAGAATAACGAGAATTTATGATAAAATCCGGTATTTTATGTTTTTTAACTTTAAAATTTAAATATTAAATTTGATTAATTTTAATATCCGAAATTGATGGATTTTTTCTTTTATTACAAGTATCTATCATATGTAATGAAAATATTAAGGAGCCGTTTGGATGTAAGAAATATTTTATTTCATTTAATCATTATAATTTTTCTAAATTCTCATACAAAATAAAATAAATAATTCAACTTTTTTAAATCTCAAAATAATAATCATGTTAAAAAATAATATTATAATAATATTTTATTCAACGTTTAACTTTCATCTTAACTCATCTCAACTCACTATTCAAATAACACCTAAAAAAATAATAATATGAGCGACAAGAAGACTAGATACAAGGAAAATGCTAGACATTCTAGAATAATGTTTACTAATCTTAAGAATAATTCTTATTAAAAAAGATTAAATCGAAGGGTTATTAATTATCATTTTTATGTCTACAAAGCAAGATAATTATTTGATAATAATACAGTTTCTAACATTATTATAAAGGAAGATATGTAGTTTAAATGGAAGCAACTTATACTTAATTAGACACATTAAGTGGACTTGATGATATATACTGAGTTCCACTTTATATATCTTATCGATCTCTTCTCTATTGTCAACAGCTTCAAATTTCCTTTTCTCTCATCTTCTCCATTCAACTCTGCATCTAATTTATATTTCCTTTTTGTTTTTTTCCCTAATCAAGCATGCATATATTAATAAAATATAAAATATTACAAACTATCTGGAGGGTCTTTCCCACTGTGTAAAAGCAAAATACTAGAAGAAATGAAATCTAATGGAATGCTACCAAACAAAAATTTCATAGCAACCCATTGCGCAATTGAGTGCGCAAGTCGATTTTGAGATCGATCTATCTTATTGAAACACCAGCCGGGATGCAACTTTAGAGAATTTGCAATGTCATCTGAGATTGTAAATATTTACCAAATCACCTCTGTTTTAGAGATAGAGGAAATTACCAACTAGGAATCTCCAACTAGGGAAGTATGAGAAATGTTGATGAATTCAACCATTTTGAAAGCCAGTTTTGCTGCAAAAGCTTCAGCGATGATTGGAGTTATAGTAGGGTTCTCCTTAGTCCAGCCTTCAATTACATCCCCTTTTGAATTTCTACTAACTGCTGCAGCCAATGAAAAAGAGTTTCTGACCGCTGCATCAAATGATATGCAAATGTGACTTGTTGGAGGATTTTACCATTTTGGATTTGGTATTTTCTTTCCAAGCCTGCAAATTTTCTTCATAAGAGAGGTTTAACTGAGAAGAAATTTTTTGGAGCGAAAATTCCTTTTGGTTATGAACTAAGTCATCTCGAAGTCTCTAAATAAAATCTAAGATCAGGCTAGCGAAAATCTTGAAAGGATGCTCTTCTTGGGAGGTTAGCCCCAGTTTTCGCATGGGATATAAGATAAACTGTATCTAGTTTTTCATAGAGTTTAATCCCAAGGAAGAGAGATTTAAAGGCCAACTGCTCTGACTCCATAGAATTCTTGATACAAGACATTCTATGAAGAGATGGAACAGAGTCTCTTCTGTTCCATCACAAAGAGGGTAATTTATGGAAGATAATGTTGGAATAAATTGTTTAAGGCGCTCTCTTGTCGGCAGAATATCCCATAAAAGGAGCTAGTGCCTATCATGGATTCTAAGCCTCCAGATTTTCCTCCATTGGATATCTGGAATCACTTCTCTAAGAGGATTGGCAGTATTGGAAGCTAGATGATGAGCAGTTTTGACTGAAAAAGTACCATTTTGTGTTTGAGTCTAGACGAGTTCATCTGAAGCTTGGTTTGAAAGAGGTAGAGGGATTTTGAGGATTTCATTTATACTATCTCTTTGAAAAAGAGATAGTAGGATGGGTATATTCCAGAATTCATTGGCTTGATAAATCAATTCTGATACTTTCATAGTATTTGAGAGCTCCATTGTATGATCAAGAGGGATAGGTTTGAAACCTTCCAAAGTCAGTATCCAATGATCAGACCAAATTTTAACAGACAAACCATTTGTAATTTTGAAACATTTACCTTTTTCCAGTAATGGTCTTGTCTTGAGTAATCTTTTCCAAAAATGTGAGTCTGTGACTTTTGAGATAGTATTTTCAAAGACGCTTGATTTCAGATATTTCTTCGATAATAGCTTTTGTCAGATACTATTAGGCTGAGTTTTGAACATATCCCATCCGGTCTTTGCTATCAAAGCCATATTCATATTTTCCATCAGTCATAAACCCAAACCTCTATCTTTTTTCGGCTGTCATATGGATTTACAAGATTTCAGATAAAACTTGTGTCTTTGATCATTTGATTGTCCCCACTAGGAATTTCTGAAACTGGAATTGAGTGTCTTACAAATAGATTTTGGGAACGTATGTATTGATATCTGATATGTTGGAATAGAGCTTGCTACTGATCGGATGAGCATGGTCTTCCAGCTTGAGAGCGCATTTTTGATTTCCAACCATCCAGTCTTTTATTTATTTTTGCCAACAAATCTTTGTAATCTTCTACGATTCTTTGTACGGAAAGTTTGCCGAGATGATCCTTCTTGTTGCCTGGCTTGTATTTTGGGTAACAAAGATTGAGGACTTACTTTGATTGATTCGTTGGCCAGACCAAATTTGATATTTCTCTAGGACTTTATTGATAGCCAGGATCAACTTTTTTTTTTTTTATTTCCCAAAGATTATTAGATCATCTGTAAAAAGAAGGTGAGAAATAGGTGGACATTCTCTACTGATTTTGATACCTTCTAGGTTCCGTAATGTTTCTGATCTCACTAATAGTCTTGAAATGACCTCCGTACAAAGAATGAAGAGAAAAGGTGAAATAGGATCACCTTGCCGAAGTCCTCTTTGTGCTTTGAAAAAACCTTTTGGAGATCCATTGATAAGAACTAAGAACGAAGCCGTCGTTATACACTCCTTGATGAGATTTATCCAAATCGAGTTAAAGCCCAGGACTTTCATAACCGCAAATAGAAAATTCCATTCTATATAGTCAAAATTTTTTTCCATATCAAGGTTCAAAGCCATCTGCCCTTTTTATACCTTTGTGGTGTTTTAAATGATGAAACATCTCATGAGTAATAATGGAGTTTTCTTTTATGTTACGGCCCGGAACAAAGGCTGTTTGGAAATAGGATATGATACTTGGAAGAAATTTCTTTAAACAGTTTGCCAAGATTTTTGTGATGACTTTGTAAATGACATGGGTTTGTAGTGTTGTGGAGCACTTGGACTTGCTATTTTTGGAATGAGAGCTGTGTGTGTGATTTATCTGTTTCAGAAGTTTCCTACTTCGGAAAAAGTTTTGTACTGCTGTAATCACATCAATTTTAATATTATGCCAGTAATGTTTATAAAAAAGGCTCGTCATTCCATCTGGTCCTGGAGTCTTATTGTTTGGGATTTGCTTTATAGGTCCAAGAATTTCAGTTTCCAAAGGTATGGCAACTAGGAAATCATTTTCTTCGTTTGAAATCTATTTTTGAAAAAGGTTTTCAAGATGCTCCAGGAAAGTGGGGTTCGTGGAGGTATAAATGGATTCAAAATAGTTAATGAAAGTAGAATCAATAATATTCTGATCCATAGTCCAATTACCTGGGCTTATCTTGATCGAGTCAATCTCATTTCTTCTACGACGAATTGTAGTTGACATATGGTAGAACTTTGTATTTAGATTCATGGTGGTGAACCAATTTATTCTTGATTTTTGCCTCCATAAAATTTCTTCATTCTTTAGTTGCTCTTGAATTCTGAAGTGGAGGTATTTTTCTCTTTGTAAGCTCTTGTGATTTGGATTGTTGTTCTGAAGATTGCTTAGCTCCATCTCAAGTTGTTGAATATTTGTTTGAATTTTTCTAAAATGATGTTTGTTCCAATGTTTGAGTGCCTTTTTTGCTTCATTGATTTTGTTACAGAGGATGAATGCTGGATTTCCTTACATTTGTAAGTTTCAAGCTTCTTGGATGATTATGTTGCTTAAGGGTTCCTTAGTTCAAAATTTCTCAAATTTAAAATGAGAGAGATTTTTGATGTCTTCACAGTATGTAGTAATAGAGGATTATGGTCAAAGGCTGCAGAATTTATATGTTGGAAAGTAGCATATGGGAAAAGTAGACGCCATTTTGCATTTGCTATTCCTCGATCAAGCCTTTTTCTGATCATCGCTCTTCCAATTCTGTTATTTGTCCATGTGAATGAGAGTCCCGAAAAGCCAATATCAATAAGGTCATGAGTATCCATTAGGTTTTGCAATCCACCTATGGAAGATGATGTAACTGGCCTACCTTTGTGCTTTTCATTCTGGCATAATAAGTCGTTGAAATCTCCTATGCAAAGCCAGGGACCTGTAAATGAGCTATGAGTACTATCCAAATGGGTCCAGAAGCTTGCTTTTTGTTTCCATTGAGCTGGTGCGTAAACAAAGGATACTAATCAAGGGTGATTTGGAGGGTCAAAATAACACAAAATAGAAATAGCATTTACATTAGTATGGACCGGTTCAATATCAACACCCGGTCGCCATAGTAACAAAAGACCTCATTTTTTTCCTAAGGTCGAGATAGTTACAAAAAGATGAAAACTAGTCTATTTACAATAGTAGTGGTGCTATTATTAGCTACCAAAGTTTCCAACAAAAAGATAATATCATGATTATATTTTTTTATAAAAGCCCTTAAACTTCTAATTACTTTGGGGCGGGCTAAGCACCTCCAATTCCACACCAATGTCTTCATGGATCAGCTGGAGGCATGGTAGAGCCCTCCTCATCAGCTTTCTTGGAGTGTTTAGGCAGTGGTGCCTTCGGTGTGACTCTACTGTAGGGTCTTTTCTTCGCAGCTCCTCTTGTTTTTTTGGCTTTCCCAGATGACTTAGTTTTAATGGATAGGAGAAAATCAGCCGCCTCCTTATCATCATCCCCTTTATCTTTAATTATGATTCCATAATGTAGAGTCTCAGGTTCTGCAATTTTTTGGACTTTAGATCTTTGTAAGATTGGGTCATTGAAGCCAATAGGGAATACTCTATTTTGTGAAATTTCTATTTCGATGATTGGGGTCAACATAACTGAGTTTTCAAAAGAGGGGTTTTCAGTTTTCCCTACAAAGTAAATTTTTGGCCTTGGTTCCTTTGGTTTCTTTGAGACAGATTGTGAGCTAGAGATTGGATCAGATGGGCCCACCAGTTGGACTGGAATGTAAGTAATAGAGGGCAAGAAGTTATGTACCTTGGGCTTTGATCCCAATGGGTTGTGCACATTGTAAGGTGGACCTTGTTTAGCTTGAAGTCGGGCCTTATCATCAAGAGAATGCAACTCTTCAGCTGTGCCTTTAATTGTTTTCATATCCTCCCACGGGCCTAGTCCCAGTATACACTCGGTTCACCCATTAATATTCTGGTTCAAGTGGTTCCCTTGGTTCATATTTTCGGTTGACAAACTATCCATAGGATGTGATTCCCTAAGTAAATTTGAACTAGATTTCAGCCAGTAAACAATCCATTCCTCTGAGCCTATGGATGAAGTCGTCCCTACTTTATTGATGAAATCCTCTGGAACGAAAGTCTGAGTGGCTTGAAACTTTGATGGGACTTTGGTAGATGGAGTTGAATTTATTGTCTAGCTTAAAGGATAATGTTCGGTTGGTGAATGAGCATTTATGGTTAGATTAAATTGGCTAATATAAGTAGTCTTGGTCGGTGCATTTTTCTTTCCATCCGAAAACGTGAATGTGGACTGAGCTCCATCGCAAGATGCCGATGAGGATTGACGGAAGCCTATTGCTTGAACGCATAACCGCTACTTTTTCGATTGCCAGTAGGTGAGTTTTGATATTTCTTGGTTGCTGCAATCTATTGTTCGAGATTCAAGTTAGTATCTCGCAGTATATGGGCTGGAAATTAGCTCCTGAGTATTAGTGACCCTGATCGGATGCAAAGCTCCTCTAACAAAATTCCTAGAACCGAGAGGCTTTCATCTTCCACCACTGCTTTTCCTTTTCCTTTCCCTATTTCAATCTGTTCTTTTACCTATATTGCTTTCATTTTTTCTCCAATCTGAGAGGGCATTTGTAAATTCAGTGCCGATGAGCCAAGAATCTCATTTTCTCCTGACTCGTTGGGGTATTGTATTTTATCTGGAGTAGCTTCATCTTCTACCCATTGAGTCATCGAAAGCATTTGGGTTCTTTCTTGACCACAAGGAGTGGGTTGAACAGTCATGAATATTGGGGATTCAGCAAGTAGCCAAGGTCCAAATGGCATTTGTTCTGGGATCGATTTTAAGAAATTGCAGAAAATTTAGGAATGACCAATCCTCCCACATGCATAACAAAATTCTGATAAGCGTTCGTATTTAAACGAAACCCACGTATCAAGATTATAATCTCTTAGTTCCCAAAGGCCTTGTTTCAGTGGTTTGGAAATGTCAATCTCCACCTTAATCCTGATGAATTTCTTATAACCTAAACCAAATAAAGGGTCAATATCCACTACAAGAAAATTTTCGAGGGCACTCCCTATTTTAAATGCAATCTTTTCTGTCATGTGATTTCTTGTAAGACCATGGATTTGAACATGAAACGGTGAAGTGTTAAGACTAATCTCTTTCTATGTAGAATTTACAGGACAACTTTTGAGAAGGAGAAGATGACCCTTGAAGTTCTAGGGAGCTTGATTCAATATTCTGCTTTTGTCTCTAGCATTTTAGAAGGTAAAGAGAAACAAGTTTACATCCAAATCTTCAATGTGGAATTTACTAAGGAAACTCCAAGTTGTTTTGAAAGAGACATGCAAAGAAATTCTATTAAGAGGTCGAGGCACCACTATTGAACCAATGAGGGCTAGATCAGGATCATCATTTGTTGGTTCCTTTTCTGGAGATAAGTTCAAACCTTCCCAAGAGAGAGCCTCTGTCTGGTGAATTAGCTCTTCCATGTCCATGGTAGAAGAAATGGTGTGAGAGGTAGGAAGAAATGGTGATGGAGTTGAGGTGGTAAAACCCAAATTTATCAAAGCACTACATAGAGATGCGAAGAGAACTCTATTCTAGAGAGAGAATTAATTTATATCTTCCTTCTTGTTTATTTTTGCTGTTATTTCTGCTTGTCTTGTCCCATTTCTATCAGACTTTAAAAGGGTAGCTAGATCTATTGTTTTTCGCCCATCATCTTCCTACACATTCCCATGCCCATCATCAACATCGTCCTCCTGATCTCTGGCCTTGAAATCTCTCACCACCAATTCGGAGATACACTTAGGTAAGTGAAGCCTAAGTGCCACCCTACACACGGACACTTCTTAAGTATTGTGTCTTTCTAATTCTGAGGTTTTAGAGAAGGAAAATTTTATATATTATATTACCATCTCATTTGCATCTCATTAAGTAAAATATGGTACATTTACACACTAAATGATTATTTATTACATACTTTATCATTAAATGGTGATAAGTACGCCACATCATATATAGTAGAATGCAAGTGAGATGATAGTGTGGTATATAGCATTACTCTTTAAAAAATGAGTGTTCTCTATCAGATGTCTTGGAGCAATCAATTAACTACAATCCACCATCCAATCCATTATATAAATGGTAGAATTCAATATTAAAAAATTAATTTTTTCATGCAAATCTTATATTTATTCATTTTTTTAAAATAAATTACACGGTACTTATGCACTCCACAACTGTAAATATTATTTCTCTTATAAACAAATTGTTCTACAGTAATAACTCTTATCCTTTTTCTTTTGGCATGCAATCATTTTATGTCAAGGAATATAGGTAGGTCTGAACTAATGTTTTGGTTCCATTGTCTATTTTTCACTTTTAATTATATGCGATATATTGACTGATTGTAACGTGGTATTTTATTGTTGCTTCCCATCTCCTTTTATATGTTCTCTTTCAATTTAGTGAACTTGTTCCAAAAAAAACCTTAAGAGCAATCTTGAGTCATTGACAATAAAATAAAAGGGAATTAATGATATTTCCTAATTTAACACTTAATGGTCCAAAAAGTATTTTTTTTAATGAGTTTATGGTTTTTTTAAATGATTAAAGAGATTAAAATAATGTTTAAAAAAACTCAAAAAAAAAAAAATTGTATCTTCAGTAAGTTTTTTCTATGATGTTCGTCGGTGGGTGTAGTAGCACCCAAAATAAAGAAATAAATGGCAATTTTTATTTATTTTGTTAATGAGCAATATTACTCTTTATTTTAAAATTAATAATTTAGTTATATCAAGTAATATAACTGGATATAAATGACAATTTAAATAGTTTCACATATCCAACATTTTCATTTTTATTTTTTAAATTACCAAAATTTCTGGTTTGGCATGTAATTTTGAGAGTTAAAAAGAATAAAATAGTATTCTCAAATTGTTATATTTTCGCCCCTTACAATTATAGAAGTTAAGAGCTAGTTTGGATTTAGAAATGAGATGATTTTAGATAAAAGATAAAAGTTAAATAAAATATTTTTAAAAATTTATTTTTTAATATTATTATTATTTTAAGATTTAAAAAAATTAAATTATTTATTATATTTTATATAAAAATTTAAAAAAATTATAATGATAAGATGAAAATTTTTCCAACCCAAACGGGCATACTTCGTATCCATGGGAAAGAGATCAACGAGGGCAAATACACAAACCGCCAGAGTCTCACTCGATAAGAGCATTCGCATTGGAATATGCAAATGTATAATTAAAGTCACTTTTTAGATTTTAGACATCAAAATCGCCGCATTGAATTAGGTAAAAGCAAATTTTGTACCTTTTAACTATAGTAATTAGATAGAAATGATCAAATTTGATATATACTGTATAAAGGTTAAATATTTATTTTATTAATTTATGTAACTCTCTCTCTCTTCCATCTTGCATCCAAACATTGAATTAATAATTAATAATTAATTTATTAATTATTTTATTAAATAATTAAAAATTTAAATATTTTTTAATTAAAATTAAATTCATGATTAAATTAAATAAACTAAAAATATCCAAATTAAATATTTTTATGTTAATATTATTTTATTATTATATAATGAATAAATAAATAATTTAATATAGAGATTTAATTTGAATGAAATAGTTAAAATTAAATTTATCTTATATTATTTTATTATTATATAATAAAAAAATAACTATTTTAATAAAAAAATTTATATAAATAGAATACTCAATACCTAAATTTATCTCATATTCATTAAAACTGTTATTTATATATACATAATCTAACAATAATGCTATAAACTGTAAACCCAGGCCGATTAAACCCAAAGCCTAGCCCAAGGCCCATAGGAATTTTATTTTATTTTTTTCACCGAGCCCCCACTTCAGATCTACCCCCACGCCTCCCTCTCTCTCTCTCCTCTGTTTCTTCCCCTCGGTCTCTCTCCATTTTTTTTTTTTTTTTTCACCTTCTCCCTTCAATCAGCCCACTCTCTCTGCGTCTCCCTATTCTTGTAACCTCCACCCACTACCGTCGGCCAAGCCCTCCACCACGACGCCGGTAAGCTTTCTCTTTCCCTCTAATACTCTCTCTCTCTCCCCTGTTTCTCTCTCTCTCCACCGTTTCCATCTCTCCTCCGTTCTGCCGCCAGACTGTGTGCCGCCGCCTCCCTCTTTCGGTTTGTCGATGCCGTTTTCGTGCGCTACCAAGCCGCAGGCCGTCGCCGTTCGTCCTCCGTTTTGCTCAGCCGCGCCATCTCTCCTATCGTTTTCATCCTCTCCAGGTTGCGCCTCCACACCAGTCGCTACGCCGATCGCTTAACTCCCTTCTCCCCGTCGTCGGTCGCCCCTCTTCACCCCGGTAACCTCGCTGCCACTGTCCGTAACTCTCTTTATCTTCATTAATTTTTCTCTGTTTTTCAATTTGTTATAATTCCTAAAATGACTGCCGTGGCAAATCCCATGCTTTTGGTTGTTGTTCCGGTGTCCGTATTGTCCAGTACACATTCCCCTCTTTAATTTATTTTTCCTGTTGTGTGTTTTCACATTTCAGACTCGGTTTTTTTTTTTCCCTCCCACAGTAGCCCCTTACTGCCAAAGGCATCGAAATCAGTCCAAGACTGCGTATTCTCACTATTGAATTCACCGTATTCACTGCAACGAAATTAGGGTAAGAAAATCCGAGCATTAGTATCGTATTTATACTGTTGTTTTCGTGAGTAGTACATTGGTGCCTTTTGGAAGGTTGTTTTGGTTTCTGGTTGTGTAAGAAACTTTATATTTGTAACTTCTTGGTTGAGTTGATGTGTGGATAGCCTCTGATTTGAGGTGTTGCGGGCGGAGAAGACTTGGTAGTGTGGCTGTTTGGGTTGCTGTATGGATTGGGTGCGACGGGGTCGTTGCTGGTTGTGGTATTTTGGGCGGAGAAGACCTGATTGTGTGGCTGTTCGGTTGATCTGTGACAGTGTAGGTTGATGCGTGACTGTATGGGGATTTACGTGTTGCTGTTGGATTGTTGGACATGTCGGTGTTGTCATGTCGGGCAAATGTAGTTTGGTGATTGATTGGATAAAGTTAGGGATAAGTGTCTTGAACATGTGATGGTTGACGTACAATTGTGATGGTGAAGTGAATTGAGGAGGATGGGTGAAATTAGTATTGTGTCGTTATTGGGGCTATGTTGTATAATTAAGAATCTGGGTATTATGATGAATTGTACATACTGAATTTGTAATTTGAGTTGTGGATTTTTGTTAGTAACGTTAGTTTGTGTTTGTTTGGTTATTAACACTATTTTTTGGTTTAGGTTGTGGGACTTTTAGGGGTCGGATATAAGACTTAGATAACACGCTGCAATAGTCAGGTAAGCAGGGTTCCTATGCTAAACTTTGCATAAAACAAATGGATTAAGGTTGATTTTATGAAAAATATGCATGTTTTGTTATGAAAAGAAAACTTGGAAACAACTTTGGTCGCTTATTTGCATTACTCATAAAATCCGTATAAAAAGAGAAAAATATTTTTTCATGACTGTTGTAGACTTGAGCTATTTTTGGCATTATGTTTTTGAATTGTGCAAAAAAAAGCAAATATGAAAATAAAATCTGAAAATTTATGCATGACTAAGTGAAGAAGCTTTGAATCTGTTTTTGATTATGTGAAGATGATATAAATCTATTTAGTACACTGTTTTGAATCTTTGATATAATATGGCATCTGAAAAACCTTTGACATGATTTTCTGATTATGTATTTAATTCTGTTTTTGGTCATAATCCGATGATTCTGATCTTATTTCACTCTGATTTATGGCTCTATTACGGGATACAATAGTGGCCTCCGACCCTGCCAAGGATAATAGTAGTGGCCTCCGACCCAGCCACGGGTGATAGTAGTGGCCTTCGGCCCCGCCACAGGTTATAGTAGACTAGTAGTGGCCTCTGTTTGAGTGCACACTATTTTTTATAAAGTGATTTATGTTCTACTTGGCTATTCGCAGATGCGGAACCCTATCACAGGGGTTAAACATGGTCTCTGTTCTGATATGATGCTTTGATATGATGATGATGATGATGATGCTCAATTATGCTATGCCAAAGGATTTTCGAATATGAATGTTTGGAACTATTGCTCTGATATTTTAGATATCATGTGTTGATTTTGCATTCTGAAACTAAAAATATTTTGTTCTACATTCTGAATCTTGTAAATGCTCATGTTTATATATTAGTATATGTTCTCTGCTTACTGAATTATTGATAACACACCCCTTTTATCTCCACAATATTTTCAGATGATGTGAATGTTTCAGTTGAGGATCCAGAATAAGATGCGGGGACAAGATTGTTGAGTGTAGGGGATAAGTACTAAGATTGCTGGAGACTGTTATTTAGTAGATTTGGTTTATTCTGTTGATTTAGTTTATTTGGATGTTGATACGTTCATTAAGACTTTGAGGAGTTATTGATTTATTTGTTGGATCATTCCATTGATAACCTTGTGGAGGAATATATATGTATAGTTGATGAAAATAGATGAAATTATGTTTATTGAGTCTTAGAAAATTTTATCTGTACCGTGAGATATGATTTTAAGCGACAGGAAGTAACTCTCCGACCCATCCGGGACTGGGGCATTACATAAGCTTTTCTTTGCACTTCTCAAATTTATTTTTCATATGGATTTCTATCTTGTCACTCTGAAGTCCTTATTATTCTCTTGGGATTTTATCTGAGAAATTTGGAAAAGGGAAGAAATTCTATAGCACACTACTGAATAGCCCATTAATGCTCCACGAAACCATGATTACAGATCTAACTTATGCGCATTCTACTGGATTAAATCTATTAAACTATTTCTTTGTCGAATTGCCAGCTTACTGGATGCATGCATTTGTAGTTTATTTAGTTAATCTTGTTCTCTAAATTATGAATTGGGACCGTTTTGTGAGTTGCTACAATTTAATTCTCACCTTTAACAAGTTCCTCACTTTATAGTTCGACATAGTTGAACTGATTAAGGGAAAAGAATGCATGTGAATTTGGTTCTGAATTTGAAAGCTAAATATGCCCTTGATAGGGATTGGTGACATGTACTTGTTATGGTTTGATTTATAAGATTGATTAGTATAAATTTGATTGTCTCTTCTGTTTCGCTCTATGACTAAGATGGTAAAATTTTTCTTCTCAATTGTTTGACTAGAGGAAAGGCTTTGATTTATAGGACTCAAAGAATTGAAGTGGAGTTTTGGAAAAAAAGTGAAGGAGAGTGAACATATCTGGGTGAAAGATGCTTCAGATCCGGCTTAGGCCATCCTCAGAAGGTGCTGGAGGGGCGAAGCCCTTGCCTGTGGAAACTGTGACAGTCGCATGCCCTGACCACCTTGTCCTTGCTGATCTCCCTGTAGCAAAGGGTATTGGTGCAGCAACTTCCGCTTCCCTTGTCAAGACTGTTGGTCGTAGGTCCCGTCGCCCTCTTGGTGAGAGAGTCCATTTTTGTGTTCGCTGTGATTTTCCCATCTCTATCTATGGGCGCCTGGTACTTACTAAACATAACTGTTACCATTCTCCTAGTTGCTTTTGAACTCTCTTTCTGGATGTTTCCTTTTCTAATTACATAGTCTCTTGTCTACTAAAGTGTTTTGGTGGCTTCATGTGGATTTAATGTTGTCTAAAACGTTTATGCCCCTGCAGAGTCCTTGTGAGCATGCCTTCTGTCTCGATTGTGCTAGGAGTGATTCAATATGCTACCTGTAAGGAGATATCTGAATTTTTTATGGTTATTTTATGCTACTAACTCAATGGTTAGGTTATGCAACTTTTCTTTCCTTGCAACACCCTACTGAAAACAAATCTGCAAGATTTCCTTTTGTGTTTGTTTTTAACTGTTTTGTAGTATTCATGAAATTCAACTCCAGTTTCTGCCTCCATTTCTTTCACTCTTTCATCAATGATTTATTTTGGTCTGTCCTCTCTGTACAGTCAATATCAGGTGTTTAAAGTTGCAACTCTGTAATAATTTTTTGCATTTCCAAAGGACCTTGGAGTATGAAGCACAGAGAGAAGTTTCCCTGGAAATTAGAGTATTGCTGGTACATGAATTCATGAACCTTGTCTTTGACTTACCACCCTTCCCCCCACAGAGAGAGAATTTTTTTATTCAACTATTTTGACACACATACAACCAGAGATTAGCCCTCCGATACCCCTCCTCGCTGATTTCATGCAGTTGAACCTTGAGCCTCTTTATATGAGGACTACTTATCTACAAATGCTGGCACTGAGTCTAAGAAGTGATTCAAGGCATAGAAATGAATGCCTGTGTTTTATCCTTCAGATGGGTCCTAATCCAAATGCCCATCACCCTTTCACACAATCCTAAAACCAAAAGACTAGTAGAGGGAGGAGGATTCTCATCCTTACCACTGCCCTCGTGTTTAACTGTTGACCATTACAGGGAGTTATAATTTTGTCATTGAGTTTCTGCCGCTGTTTTGTGGGCATCACTATAGAAAAGAAAGTTTTGAACTTGCTTTGCAAATGATTTGGAATTCTTATCTAGCCCATCTCATACAATTTCAATGTTGCATCTGTTAGCCCTTAAGATTTCCTAACCTAATTCTTTGTAAGTTTTAGATTGGCCTGTTACCTATCAAAAAAAAAGTTTTAGATTGGCCTGTTATTCATCAAAAAAAAAAAGTTTTAGATTGGCCTGTTGAAACCATAGTGCTGGAAATTAGTAGTCCTCACTTGTTACTTTTTGGCTGATGTATTGGGTAAAAACTATACTGTTTAAATTTAATGTAGTAAAATATATAATCAATTGTTTCTTAGAAATTAAATTTCCAATGAAAGTTTGTTTACTTTACTGTTAACTTCCTGCCATTTTTTTTCCCAACAACTATCATGGGTCTCTTGTGCTAAAATATATGAAATGATTGATGACTGAACTAAGCAATTCTTTCTCATCTATTCTGGAATACAGTTGTGATGAGCGTATACAGAAGATTCAGACAATTAAAATGATGGAAGGGATATTCATCTGTGCAGCACCACATTGTCTCAAGTCTTTTTTAAAGAGGTCTGATTTTGAATCTCATATCCACGAGAGCCATGCTAACCTTCTTCAACCCAATGCCGAGAAAGAAGATGGAAATGAGTCAGAGTCTCAACTTTCCAAACAACCGTCTGCTTCGGACTCCACTGCCCGTGGTCCTCCAAGACCAGTCTTTTCTCCTGGTTCAAATTCCCAACTTCATGATCGTGAAGACAAAACTCATCGACAGCAACCTAGAGAACCGCCGCCTCCAAGGCCAGTCATACAGCCAAAGCAACCAAGCTTTGGCCAAGTACAAAATCACCCTTCAGAGCTGCAACCCGACAACAACCGACCGCAAGGCTTTGACAGGCTGGGCCCCCAGAACCGCTTCCATCAACAGATTTTTGACACCCACGCCACCACACAACAAGAATCTGGCCAGTTTCCAGACAAACAGCAAGGAATCCTATCTGAGAGTCCATTTCCTGATTACCCACCCATGCATTCCTTTCAGCCACCTAATTTTGCCTTGCCAGTTAATTCAAATCCAATGCTAAATCCTCCTCTCCCTTTTGGATATCCTCCTTTCCAGCCTGAGGGAGGTCAACCATTTTATGGCACTCCATATGAGGTTACGCGGCAGGATTCAGCTTCAGAAGCAGGAGCAGAACAGGGATCATTGTTGGGTTTCCCACCAGTTCAAGCAGGTGTTGTGAATTTCCCAGCAGCGTATGCTCAGCCCTGGAATGCAGGCTTTGCTGGTTTGCCTTTTGAGCATCCACCTGGTGGTCAAGGCATTGCAGATGGTTTCACAAATGCATCAGATTCTCATGGGAAAGCTCCATTTCATCAAGGTGAGTTTGGACGCAGTCCTGGAGGTTTGCCTTCAAATCCTCCCCCGCCTATGGCCAATAAGGGAATGGAACAAGTGCAGAGTGGCAATTTAATGGATCCAAGGGATGGCAAGGGTATATTAGCACCACAGCCCCTGACACTCCCACCACCACCTCCACCCCGAACTCATTCCTCGCAACTTAAAAGAAAGTTCTATCCCGATGCTAGCCGTGATGGACAGGGTTATGGGTGGCAGCATGAAAACCGTGATAGCTATGGGAGTGGCCAGGAATAGCAAATATGCCGGTTTTCACTTGAGAACTTTTTAACATTTGAACTCATTGAATCAATCAATTTAGCCCGTTGTGCCTTTTATTTGTTCCCGAAAATGCGTTAGTCGATCTCAAGCACTGTGGGTCCAGTTTGTTAGTATATTTTGATTGGATATCTTGCGAATATCTTCAGCATATTCTTTACAGTGCTTCCCCATATCGCTGATAGATGTAGTTTGAATGAAATATTTAAGATGTAAGATTTTTGTTTATATTTTGGGAAAATGCATAAGGAATGATTTAATGTTTTTTTTTTATAAGTAAGGTATGATTTAAGTTTTAAGTTCCAAATATTTTGGGACAATTAAAAACCAAAATAGGCTTATTATATATCAAGATCTATTATATATAATTACTTTCATGCACTTACTGTACATTTTATTAATATGATTGGTCAAAATAATTATTTTATATTAAAAAAATTTAATTATTCACATTAATTCTATTAATGTAAGATTGACTGCATAAAATTTTTGTTAGGAGGAGTGGCATTATCTAATTCAAGTCAACTTGGGTTTTAATTTGATCGATAATCGGAGAGATACCGCAGGTTCACAGGTTGACCTGAGTGATTTGATTAGTCTTAAAAAAAAAAAAAAAAAAAAAAAATCAGGTCATTTAGGTAACGAATCACTTGAGTTAAAAATGTACATTAAAAAGTATTGTTTGCATAAATAATTTTAATGGCATAATATTTTACAGTAGAACCCAGAATCTTAATGTCATTTTCACATGCAATGTATAAAAAATTAAAAATACGTAGGTTTTCCATGAGCAGCTTGTGCATGGCTCAGAAGACTCAATTTAAAATCTTTCACGACTCAACGAGGGTTTTTGGAATCACATAATGAACATAATTCCTTCCACAACTCAATGGCAGTTGCCGGTTTGGAGCGACATATGTACATTTCATCCTTCCACAACTAAATGACCACAAGTCTACGACCAATAGAATTCTTCCACGTAATTAAATTACAACTCTATGCTAATAATTAAGGTCGACATGGCAATATTCTATATATACCCCCCAAAGGCCCAAGTCCTTTTTATTAAGTAGAATGAGAGCAAAGCTTTAGCATATGATCGATATACAGGGTTTATCTCATAAATATTAAGCCGTACGTAGGTGCTTCATTGCAGCAAGAACGATACCACCTAGAACCCACCCTACTTTCTTCCTTAAATCTCTTTAATCGATTTAAATCAGTTTTCTTGTTGTGCTCATGCCCTCCATGACAAAGGCCCCGAAAGCAACATTACTTCTCGAGATCAATCTCATCTCAGCCCAGGAATTGCGCCCTTCACGCAAAGCATCGAAAAGTAGCATGCAGACGTACGTGGTCGCGTGGATTAACCGACAACAAAAGCTGACTTCAAGGGTCGACGCAGCCGGAGGCAAGAACCCTACATGGAATGATAAGTTTATATTTGCAATCAATGAAGATTTGCCTTTCGAGAGGCCCAACTCCACGTTGATATTTGAAATCTACTGCAAGCGGCGTTGCTGGAAGGACCAGGTCATTGGCAGAGTTCACGTCTTGTTGGATTGTTTGATAGATAGAAATCGTCGATGGGATACTGAAAGTACAGTACCTGGATATAAGGTTGCGGCTTTCCATGTGCGTACTCCATCGGGTAAGCCTGATCAAGGGATATTGAACATTGGGGTCATGAATTTGGATGGTTTGTGGAATCAAGCCGTGCCTTGTTTTCTTAGTTCAATCTCGGCAATCGATTACAGAAAATTGATGGGTGCTGGCACGCCTATAAGATCGTGCTTTTGAGCATCGCGCATGCTTTCTGATTTCAGATATTTAATGTCACTCATCTATGCAACATTGCAACAAATATATGTGTGTATATATATATATATATGAAAAATTCTATTTGATGTCCTAAGCAGAGGACTACATGGTGAATAAGAGTAAAAGAAAAAAAAGTATCATTTTAAAAAAGATATTATTGTAATTTTAAAAATTTTTTAAATATAACTATATGGACTTACATGAACAGTATCCATTTGAGCATTGTATATAGAGTAACTCATATATATATATATATAAAGGATAGTTAACTAATTTCCTGTATATATGCCTTGGTTATGCACCAATATTGGTAAATATAAACTTCCAAAAAAATATATTGGTAATTATAAATATATCCCGCCCATGTACGTATCACAATATATATTACATGTAGTGCCATTGATATCTATATGAGTACTACTAGCAATATTGAGATTATATATGCAACAGCTTGGGCTTCTCCCCTGAAATATTGATGTTAAGATGAGCTAAGGTTTCGGTTCTGTTGAGGAAAAGGCCTGCCCTTGGGCCGTGAGATCAAGGTACCTAAACATTGATGTGAATGGATGTTGTTCGCCTAAATAGACGATTGTGGTATCATTCCACCCTTTCGGGCTTTCAAGCCACAATACATGATCCATTCTACAGCCACACATGGGGTCCGCCAACTGCAAAAAAGTTTTTTTTTTTTTTTTTTCCATGTACTTTTTAATACTTTTAAATATTTTTTAAAAATAAAAAAATTCCCAATATAATTAAAAAAACGCTTCATTAATCACTATGTAAAACAAATATATATATTTGCAGTTGTCGGGATCCCCAGTCGGGATTCCCATTTGTGGGAGTAGCATTTGTCTTTTGCATGGCACACCCACCCAGCTTAATTTGGCGTTTTTCTAGGTTTATTCTTGGGAAACATGCACCACATGAGATTCTGATGATGGCTGAATTCTTTGTGATATTTTTGGTAATAAAATAAAGATAAAATGTGTAAGTGAAATACAAGTTGGGTTGTTTGATTACATGTTGTGATTGGTACATGAGTACCATTTTGATACTGCCTGCCAACTAGTTAGATATGAAAACATCTAATACAACTGATCATCAGAATTGGACACTGAATCCATCGTTGTCCTAAAGAAAATATTATATAGGGCGGGGTTTAAAATCATGACAAAAAGTCTACATTTTGATAAAGTTCAAGCTTGTAGGGACTAAGCTAAGGCCCTACCGTATCATACCTAGCTTTTTTATGTTTCTCAAGAGGCTCCTTGTATTATATGTTTCTCAAGACAAGATTATATGACATGTATCACTTCGACAAAACCTTTTTTCAGTTGTGTTTCTTTTATACAATCGCCTTCATCAATTCTATGGTGGGAATCTAGAAGATCTAGAATGAAAACAAATATGCAAGAAAATATCTCATTTTTTAAAAGAAAAGAAAATTGCAGTCTCCCACACTGTTAGCACTCCCATGGCATAGCAGAAAACAAAAGTAAGGAAAAAAAAAAAAAAAAAAACCGGGACGATAAAGAAAAAAAAAAAAAACTTATAAAGAAAAAGAAAAAAATGAAGGGAAGAAGAGAAAGATCAGCTCAGCTTCTTTTTCTCTAAAATCCATTTCTGGACTCTTCTGATATAGTCCTGGTATAATTTCACATACAATTGCTGCAATTTCCTGCAGCTCAATATGCCATATTTGTCTATATGATCTTCAAACTTTTCATACAGTGCTGGAATCGTGAGAATGATAACAAGGCCTGCAACAGAGGAAACTATAAGAATGACCTGATTCTTAAGATTATCCTTTTCAATATCTAAGGACAGATTATAAGTAAAAACTGCATTGAATCAAATGACAGCTACAACTTACTGGTGTAGCCCAAGGTAAGGAAATCAGTCAAGCCACCAACAAAATAAATCAGCCACAGATATGCAGCTACTTTGAAGAACAACCTTGAATCCTTACCCAGGGCAATATCCTGGGAAACTGAGAGCAAAGTGTTGACATGCAGGCGGATGAAATTTGCCACTTCATTTACCATTTCTTCTGATAGATGCAAATCTGGTAGAGGAGGAGCAGGTCTGCTCAGAAGAAAGAGAAGATCAATTGAGTGGCAAGTTTTGTTATAAACAAGAAAAAAAACAAAAAAAGTCCAGGGATTATTAGTTTATGTTTACAAGAGGATGATGGATCAAATACGAGCTTATAATATAACATGATCTATTAGGAAGCAACAATGACACCAAAACTGAAAATATGCCGTATGAGAACTTAGCAGATAATCAAAAAAAGAACCACAACTGTTATAGCCCATGACATCATTTTATACCTAGTTCTTGTGCACAGACCTTGAAAGTTTTTAATTCCTAGATACCCTTTTCATTACATGTACCCACCCCTTGCTACTTTATTATTAACATACCAAAAAGAAATGTCCACAAATAAACTCAAGGAGACAAACTACAAGGAGACACCAAGACTTGAAAATCCCATGTCTTCTTGACTGATAATCTAAAACATCATATTAAAGGTTGCCTCTAAGACTAATCATAGCTCAAAAGTGCACCTGTTAGATCATCCAGAAAATCAATTTGGATAATCTTTTCACTGAAAAGCATGTTATTTTCTTAGCAGAATAATTAGTTCATCAATGAGATGTTTGACAATTGACAGACTATTGCCCACAGAATATTTTGCATTCATCTTTCAAGAATGGCAAGCAAGTTTGGGTTTGACACAAATTGACAGGCACAATGAAACCATTAACGAAGACTGATTCTCAAATATTGTTGCAACGTATTGAACCGAAAAAAATGTGGATTCGAAATTACAAGACATCTTTCGCATCAAAGAAGAGCTAGATCATAATAATGAGTAAACCTCTAACGATTTGACCAGGGATATGATAAGCCATCAGCAGCTCAAAATGCAAATTCTAAGAAGAAAACGTGATCTCTAGACAACCTAAACCAAGTAAGGAAACCAAGATATACGACAGCAAGGACATACTTGTAGAAACAGAATGGATGAATTAACAAGTTGTTAACAAGAGAGGAAGCACTAACTAACCAAAACAAGGATCAAATAATAAAACCACAAAAAAAAAAAAAAAAAAACTCAACTCAATCTATGCCATGACAACTCATTATCTCAAAATGCTTAGTTAGTTGCCGCGTATATTAAATTGGAAAAAAGGAAACAATTAAGATCAAAACTATAGTTTATCGAGCACTAATTGTTTATATATACCTGTTGAGAATCGATGCGGCTTTGGCCCAAAGAAAGAGGATGATAATGAGAAGCAGGAAAACACTTGAGACAAGCGACAACAGAGTATAACCAGATTTCTCAAACACCACCCAAGCAGCCAGAGTAACTAATAATATGCTCACGGTCACGTTCTTCCGCTTCCAAAGTATCACATCTGCAGCTGTTTTAACATAAAGCCGGAGATCAATTCAAAATCCACCCACATTCATAATCTTAAGTACACTGAAGTTAATGTTAAACATCCAGAGGGAATTCTTGATAACGATCTAAATTAAGGATGAAATTTAAGCATAATATTCAAAGAGAGAGAGAGAAGAGCTGGGAATTTAGACTGCTGAATTGGATCGAATAATAAAATTTAATATTATCTATTATCACAAAAAAATAGCCATGATCAAGAAGTAAGAGAAACTCACATACCAAGACCTCCTCCAAGAATCTCATGGACACTTCTTTGCCTGTTAAACAATCGACCAGATGAACCCATTTGGATAGAACTGAGACAGAAGCTTGAATCCAATCGAGATCTTACGAACCCAAAAACAAACAGGTAGCTTTAAGATGATTTTCAGGAAAAAAGCAAAGCAGCGGGTCCTCTTTTGCATATTCCTACCTTTATTATATATATGTCAGAGCCCGATGGGTATGGTATACATGGATGACTCTTGAAAAGTGGGGCTGATGGTCTCAGTTTCCAGCCTGAAGGCATCATGCCACTCATTACTTTTTCTTTTTTTTTTTATCTTTTCTCTCGTTTTTCTTCCAAAAATATACGAATAAGACATCTAGGAACGTAGAGTATACCAGTATTTGTTAGCTAAATTTGTAGAATATTCAAATATTTACAATTTACATTCACAGAGAGAGAGAGAGAGAGAGAGAGAGAGAGGAGATTTGAATATAGAGACCAATTCTTGACATGAGTGACTGACTGCTAAACTGCCGCCCATGTTGTTTTGCCTGCCCTTTGCTTTCTCTCTCTTCGAAGGGATGAACTTTGGAGGGTATTCCTGTCCTTCAACGAGGGTGTCGTTTGTAGGCTAATTTGGACATTTGCCAACCAATGTAACAGTCATAGGTTTTAAATTACTAAATACCTCGGCCTATTACAGGCTTTACAGCCATTCAACGGGAGAAGTCTAATGGGATATGTAAATATTTTCTACAAAAAGAGAATAAATACAATGTATAGACTTACAGGATTAAATGCTTTTGGTGGACAAGGTAGACCTCAACATAAATTATAATGGGATCTACATAATGTATTTATCTCTCTCAATTGTAATAAAAATAGTATAGGGAATCTTGATTTACCAAAGATATATATCAAGTTTCATCCTGACCAATTACCAATTTTGACCCTAAGCTTTCTCAAGCCAGAAAAAGAAAAGCATTCGATCAAGGATTGTGGAAGCAACACAAAAAGGCAAAAGCTCCCCAATCTCCTAACGAGAGTCATCAAAGCCATTCGAGGAGGAATAAAATAGAGGGAAAAAAACAGTATATAAACTATTGCTAGACTATAGAGGAAAAAAAAAATACACATATATCATCCGTGCCAAAGCTGAGGCTGTTTCAATGTTTTTACAACGTCAACTAAGGTTTGCAAAGTATAACCATGTATACCGCACAGTTCATTGACCTCGTGCCAAGGATTTGCATTGCAGCATCTAACCGGACAAGGATCATTGAGCTCAATAACTGAATAAAAATCCAAAGAACTTTTCTTTCATTGATGTTCTTCTTTACTGGTCTGATTTTCATTTTGTGGGAGGCCAGTTTCAGAACTGGCCGTGGCTGGGAATGAATCAATCAAGCTAGCAGCTATTGCAGCTTTCAAGTCCTCATCTTCCATTTCCGAGAAATCCAAAGAAATTTCTGCTTCCCCAGATGGAATAAATGGGTTTGATTGTTGTTGACTCGGATCGATTCTCTGAGGAGGAGCCAGTGTTGAGTTGCAGGATTTAGTTATCCTCTCAGCATCTTCAGGTGACAGCCACTGCCCGTAACCATTTGAAGCTTCAGAGGATGATATGGGGCATTCTTTTGGGAAGTTTCCTCTCACCAGGAAAATGCTCCAGCCGAAGCCTTTCAAAGAGTCCAGATAGGCTGATAGGTAAAATTTGGAAAGGTGCTGCGGGGCTGCGTAGAGACTATCAAAGTTATACCATTCTCCATTCACTTTCCTGATACAGAACCAATGATCCTGCAAGTGACAGATAAATGCATTTTCCAACTCAGGGTCAACCTGGGCATGCTCAGCGACTGGAGAATCAAGGGGTATGACTTGCAAATCCCAAACCTCTAAAGCCTTTTGCAACACCTGCATGAATGTCTTTCTAATTAGTCGGTTCAAAATAGTACATATTAAAAATTATTATCAAGCAATAATGATGATGAAAAAGAATGCAGGTGTATATTTTTTCCAGCCAAAAATAAAGCTAAATAAAATTAGATCTCTGCCTTAAGGTGAACTGATTAGATAAAAAATTATCCATCTCAATCGTAAGAGAGGACACCACACTCTTTGCTTATCGCTTCAGATGGTTTCCTATAGGCTTTTCTCAGGATACTTTTATCTAATTTTATCTAATTAGATAAAATTAGACCAAGTGCATTTCTAGTACATTTTTCCTAGAGTTCAAATCCTTGCTCCTGTCCCATAAGAAAAGTAGAGCTGTTGGTTTTCCATGTGAACTTTGACATGAATAAAGGGAAACTAAGTTCTCAACCACCGCTTCAGATGTATTTCTCAAGGCTCACATTGGTACCGAAAGTTAAAATTCGGATAATCTCACACCAGCCATTGCTCAACTCATATCCCAAACCAAATCCCTAGAACATGAAATCTTGTGTAACTGCACAACTCTATTACACTTATAATTTTTTATAGGGCAGATTAGTGCAGAATTTACAATTTACTGAATATGTACAGCAAAGATTTTGTTCTTCCAGTAGAATATTGAACTAGGTAGATGGTTAACAATATATATAGAACATTGAAAGACATCCGAGAAATGGGCTAAAGTCAGCATACAGGATCTGAGCTGAGATCAACTTACGCAAATTCTTTTTGATAAGACAATTTTATAAGAAAAGGTAGAAGGGTGCAATCCACATACACATGGTATATATAAAGAAAGCACCAAACTAAGAGATAGAGGGAGAACGAAGAGAGAAAATCAATATAATTAGAATAGCCATGACTATTCCAGGCTGACATCTAAACAAAAAGCTTTTAGCATTATGGATCAAAGTTCATCCAGTCTTCTTGCAATCATCAAAATTCTGAGCATTGCATTTACTACACACACACCAGACGAGGCATGGCGAGACCAATCGCCAAACTTCCATGCTGCAATGACCAGCATTCTAGCATCTCTAAGCCAACAACTCTACCACTTTTGATACATACCCAATCAACACTAAAAAGATGCAGTAACGAGGCTCATAATTTCATTGTCTAGTGTTGTTGAAGAGTTGTCAGTAATCTGCCACCAAGGCCTCCTTATTCCAGGAAAGTCTGAAAAGTTCCAAAAAAAACAGCTTTCAATGGTTGATTGCTGCACCAAACGTCATGCCAAAACTCTCTCTGGCCTGTATCCCACCTTAAATCTGATAAAGCCCACAGAAATCCCCCAACTGTCCTTATGTTTTCCCACATGCCAACCCCATAAAGTCTGCTGACTTTACTAGAGCACTACCATTGCCATGTACCACCATACCTGACTTCTATCACAGCGATAACGCCTCCCTTTCGGTAGTAAAGTGCCATGGCCATTTTCCCAAAAAAGCACAATTAAACACCAGCAAATTTCTGACTCGTAACCCCCTAAAGAAACCAGAGGACATCTCTTGGGCCAGCTAATCAGATGAAACTTGAACTCATCACCAAACATAAAATCTCTCTGAAAGCCTTTCTATATGATTGGTCACACCAGCCGGTATAGAAAAAACAGACATATAGGAGGTGGGAAAATTGAATAAATTGCTTTTGATCAAGATTGAATTCAGGCCTAGGTTTAAGCCTAAGGCTGAGTTTCTAGCAACTCAAATATATCCCAACCTCTATTGTCGCCAACTAATTCTCAACAAATAAGTAGATTTCTGGATTGTAAAGGAAATTATTACCATCCATTGATGTGCAAAATGAGTCACTGATATGTAGCAGCTGGATGAAGCCAAAAAGTGTGAAAAACGATGTATGAAGTTCTGATGTTGGCAATTCTATAGGTTTTAGTGTGACAAGTACAGCTTTTAAATATCTTGACCCTCCTTTTTGACAGAGATCTTTACGTCCAATATTTGAAACCATGCATGCACCTAAAATGCTTTAGAACTAATTTGGTGAAGTGGTTCAAAGGGAAGGGCACCAAAATTCTAAGTTTATCTAAGCTTGATATGAAGAGAGAATGGAGAAGTAACTCTACGGAGAGTCGGTCCCTAAATAGGTTTTTTGCCCTTTTCTAAATGCCACTTTTCCTAAACCAGGCATGACATTACATATAATCTATGAATCCCCTTAACAAAATCAAGCCTTATGTAAAAATAATATGTGTGAAATAACCACTTATCCTAAAAGTTAAAGATGATGGGAAAAGGTAGATTAAGGCCATGTTTGGAAATATTTTAGAATTTTTCTGGAGTGAAACTCCTTGCCAAGGGACGATGCACCCCTAGGATTAGTCGAGATGCCGTTCCCATACACCTAGTGGCAATAAAAAAAATATGTTTGAGATTAGGTTTTGGAAGGAGAGAGAAAATTTTGAATAAAAACCTTTTTAAAATAAGTATTGTATTGGAGTTTGTGAAAGTGGATAGATAAAATTAAAAAGTTGTTTGAATCTAATTTTTTAAGATTATTTTTTGTATTGAAATTTGTAAAAAAAAGTTGTATTGATTTTTGTGTTTGAGTAAAGATTAGATGAAAATTTGGAAATTTCAAATAGAAAAGTTTTTTGTATTTGAGTAATGTTTGGGAATGAAGTTATGAGAAATGTTGAAAATTTTTGGAAATTCTTAGTGTGCCAAACATGGCCTTAATCATTTATATTTACTTAACACTTCCCCCTCACATGTGAGCTAGACTTCCCCTTATAACACGTAAAACATTAAATTAATTGAATGAAGTATCTGTCAAGGTCAAACTCATAACCTCTGCTCTGATACCTTGTAAAATTACCACTTATTCAACAGTTTAAGCTGATGGGAAGAGATAGATTTAACCATTTATATTTACTTTTTGACTGGCACCGGTTGTCCAGGAACAGCGTCCTAACTAATCTTGGGGATCGCAGGCCCTCAGCAAGGAATTTTAAGCAAGTGCACCTCAGGTAATTCAAGGGGAAAATCCCCCAGTCCAATGGCCCCTAGAGATTGTTGGCACTCAAATAGTCTAACTTAAGATTTCATCAAGCCAATTCATCCCTCTTCAGAGTTAAATTTTATTTCGGCGCAAAAATTAAAATCAAGCTAATTAGTTGTAATCACTGTAATGCTGTCCATCATAATCCCAGAATAATTTAGATGGATGTGTCAGAACAAACTATGGCTTTGGAAGAATCCAGTAAATCCGGCAACATACAAAAATCGGCAAAAGCTGGTATTTATAAACTAGAAACAACCTCTGGTCAGAGCTTCATACTTTCATTTTGTTCAGGCTGACCTTATTCTGGTCAAATTGCCAAACTCACAGCCTACGAACATATCTGACATGCTGATGTTATATCATTACAAGGTTTCTTGGACCAATAGTTTGATGTGACCTTGTTGGGAAAAAAAAACAAAAACAACCTCAAGAAATACTTTCCAAGCCACAAATCACGTCCAGAACATACATAATGCAATAATGGCTTTCCTTTACTTCAAGTCCTGATAACCAATATCATTAAAGGCAAAAGAACAAAGAAAGGCTTTTGCATTCTGCAAGGTAGAGTTTTCTTTTTTATAAGTAATAAGTTATTTAATTGATATACAGATAGGTATAGCCCAAGTAACTGGAAGTATACATGTGAATACACCTATTTAAGAACTAGAATCATTCTGCAAGGTAGAGTGCAAAAAAAAAAAAAATCAAATCCCTTCAGTCCTTCAATTTTAAAGATCCAAAAATAAAAGGCAAAATATACTTTACTGGAGAAAAACATAATCTTTTTGCATCTAATTTAGAAGTTTCAATCATCGAACACCACAAAGACATCACATTACACTTCCCACTACTCTTAAATTGCATATTCAAGCCTGCATGCATACCCTACATGGAAAGTAGATAAATAGATCATAATAATCAAGTCAAGGTCCTGTGATAACTATTACTTAGTAATAATCACACCTATGATAAAAGGTGCTTAGCATGCCTATGTAGAGGAATATCCAGCAGCCTTTAGTGCTTCTTATTAAACTGATTATTACTCGTAAAAAACAAGTAGAAGAATAACCAGTAGCGCCACTCTTGCCAGCAATTGATGGTTAGCTAAAGTATGCCGTAGATCAATGATGAGCAAAAGTAAAATTCCAAATTCAGTTATTATCAGTAAACATCAAGCCCACCAAAACAGGTGTTAAGGACGCATACCCAAAAAAAATCCAGTCGAGGTACATCAACCACCCATGAATTGGGCCCATAAAATAAAATCCCCACTAAAAGTAAGTTACCACCACAATTTGGCTTAGATTAATTTTCTCCACACCAACCGCAAAGCTAAGTTTTCTAGAGTCTAAGAAACCTAGAACATATAAGTTTATGTCCTCCATAGTCCGCTCCACACATTTAAGAATTTTATATCATAGAGTTACAAAATAGATAGAAACAGATCGTTCTCGTTAAATGCCACTATCAGAATTATTCATTCATTCTTTATTGAACAAAAACTGTAATTCTACTTATAAAAAAGCATGTTTTTAATTCATTTTTCTTCACAACTGTTAATGAGCAACCAAAAAGGAACCGAGCAAAGCATGCAAATTTGACTGCTTTCCATAATTAGAATAAACTAAATCCTAAATTCTGAAACCCCTATACTAAACCCAATGCAAATCGAATAGCTCTGTGCCATTATTCTAAAACCAAAAAAACTCAATTATCCACAACTTCATTTTTCTCTGTACAGTTCTCCTAGTTTTTTACAGTAACCAAACAAGGGATACAGGAAAGAAAAAATGTTCTTTTTTTTTTTTGGCCGAAGATATAAAGAAATGGAACCTGGATGCTGAAATCGCCGTCTAAAGAGACGTTGTGGGACTCGACGGAGAGGAAATCGCCGGAGGCGGCGCCACCATCGAGCATCATCTGGCGCTCCTTGCGATCAAGATCGGTGGCCAGTGCGGCCAAATCAAATTCGGAGAAGAAAGGTCCCTGCAGCACCGTGTTCACGCAATGCACCGCGCACAGCTTCGACTCTTGTACCTCGTGGTACAACATACCTCCATTGCTCGCTCCATCCATATTATTTTCCAATCTCTTTCTCACAGACCCCAACAAAAAGGAAAACAGAGTAACCGTAAAAATCGATAATCCTAGAACCTTAAAAATAAAAAAAAACCCCGTGTTTCTTATGTATCTGTGTCTTCTATCCCTCTATTGTGCGTGTGGATACTCCGGTATATATGCTTGTGCGTGAGAAAGAACGATGAGGACAAGAGGAAGGTGGGGGATGTCAGAAAATAAACTATAGGGTCTAGACATACCGTTGGGGTCAATCTAGCAATTGTTGAAGCGACTTGATGTTTCTAAGACGATAAATGCTGGCATCATTCTTCAAAATATTAAAAAGTTGGTAATGGTATGTGGTAGTCGAGAATTGGTCCTTTTACATTCAAATTACTACACGACCTTTCGGATTTGCTTTGATATCCTAAACGTCTTCGAATCTGACATCTGTAGATAACAAAATTGAATGCTTTTATTTTTACTTTATAAAAATCATATTAAAAATCACATTACCTTATATTAAAGATTAATTTTCTTTTATAAAATTTATAAAGAAAAATAATTAACCTACAATTATCTTATAATTCTATTAGTAAAGTAGTTAAAGAATATGTAAAAATAACTGTAAAGAAATTTTTTATGATTAATCTAATTAATATCTTCACCACATTTCCTAATAAATCATTCGTACACAAGGGCGTCATTAATAGTGATTCGCATCCACATGATCAGTTAATGAATCTCCTGATCTATTGGACAAGCATTGAGCAATGAGATGAGAGGTGCTCTCCACTCCCAATTGAAGTGGATCAAGGGTGGAGATCTCCCACTGGCCACTACCTTCTAGGGCAAGACCTTTATGTACAACTCATGTCTCCTTCCACCCCTTTAGTAGAACTGAACATGGGCTAGACCCTTCTCCTATCTCTTTTTCTTTTTATTTAATTGCTAAAAGATGTTAAATTTTGTCATACATGCGCAATGGAAATGTGTTGAACAACTATTTTATATTAATATAGCATAGTTAACGATTTACTAGTGAGAGGATGACTGATTCATTCACTACAAAAGTTTAAAGAACAAGAAAATCAATTTTAAAAGTCGGGAAAATTCTTATAAAAAATCAATTTTCCATTTTTTTATTAAATCAAGACTTTTAAAACCAAGACACCTTATCAATCAACCACGCTTTGAGTTTAATTCCACTTTCCTTTTTTTATTATTTTGAGTTCTTATTTTCAGATATTATCACTCTAAACAACCACAACACGCCTCCAGGGAGATCAACGTTATTAATAATAATAATAATAATAATACTAGTAAATCCCACAGGAAAGATTATACATTTTCATTAATACAGTACTAAAAAAGGCATCTCCATGCACTCAGCATCATTAGCTTATTCCCCCTCAGGCAAAATGGATTTTCAGATGAGTTGTCAGACAAGCAGATCATAGTGGTTCTTCCCACTGTACAGTAGCCTCACGACTTTCCTGGCTCTTTCTTTTATCAAGCCCTTACCAAACTCAGCTCCATACTCAGCAATGGGAATAAAACCAGAGCCCCGCCCACCCTTTGCGTGCTGCAGTTGAATTGGACGTGAGGATGTTAATACATGAAACGGCACCTTTTTTACAACCCCTGCTCGTGTGTACACACACACACACACACAGCGGCATAAATATTGGAAGCAGCAACATTGATCCAAAATACCACAATGTGTATGAGTGTGTGGCCAGGGAATCAACGCCTCGAACCATAACAAGTGCACACTTAACAACAAGTTTTTTTTTTTTTTTTTTTAATTTTTGGGGGGGCAAGTAATTCACTACAAAAAATTTACTTGCAGCCTCCAGATTTAAGTTGGAGATCTCCAAGGCCCAAAATTATTACATGTAACATAGGTAGCTTTAAGAACATGAGATGGCATTTTCTTGATAAACAAAATCCATGCCCTGGTAAAATTTCCTTGTCCCCTTGTAATGTATCAAAGTATTTTTAGACTTGATTACAAATTTCCAATCACAGTTACAAGCTATTACAAAAGTTATAATAGTTGGGAGGACAGAAACTGAAGCGACTTCAGAATCACTAGAAACCAATTCAAATTGGAAATTGGAAAAAGAAAAAAACGTAAATGCAAAAGAAGTAAAGAGTCAATTGCCAAAACTAGTAAATATAACATCAGAGTATACATAGTTTGTGAAGATAAAAATATACCTCATGCTCCGGTATGTAAACAACAATTGGCTGCCTACACAACTTTGAAAGCACCTGGCAGAATAATAATGGTAAATTGTCAGTATGCAATGTCTAATAACAAGGGTATATAGCTTGTACATACAAATTATGCACTTTCACTCAGACATACAGATTAGCATCGGCGAATAAAAAACATTCAAGGTGAATTTAACAACCAGACAACAAGCAATGTGACATCAACAATATCCCAAAGGCAGATTATCCCTAGCTTCCCCCGCCTCCCCAAAAAAAAAAAAAATAGAACAATAAATCTAACGGTTAAAAAGCAGCACCATGTCTTCCTTTTTTATTGAAACAACAAAAGTTTAATACATATGCAACAGTCCAGAGCACACCTCATTAGGTTCATGCAAATATAACCTTATAGCAGGTTCGGCAGCACTTATTACAAAGATCTTTTTTTTTATAAGTATAGAAGTGGGATCTGAACAAATTACAAAGATCTTAAAACAACTATTTAGACTAACAGAAAGAACTAACCAGTAGCTCTGACTCTCCTCCCCAGAAATCAGGTCGTTCGATGCGTTGGCAGTAACTACAAAAAGATATTTGTGAATAAATGGATAAACCCTCACAGTATTTGGCAATAAGCATACATCATAAAACCACTAATACCAATACCCATATGCTAAAACATACATCAGGTTGCCAGAATTTTAAAAGAAGATCCACAATGAATAGAAAGATAAAGGACCTACCGTTTTAAAGATTCCTCAACTGTAATTGCAACCAGTGCTTCTTCATACTGATGCCGTTCTTTATCATTTTCACATATAACCTCTCTCACAGCCATTCGTAATTCATCTGCATATTTACAACAGTTAGTTTGTACTAGGATTTGTTGAAATTTATTCCTAACAGCCTCTACAGAAGGACAAAAGATACAGTCCTCTGAAAGTTTAGTTGTCTGTTTAATATTAACAAATAAACAAAAAAAAAAGAAGATACAAAAGCCAAACTATGAAAACCAGGCAATAGCCCTTGCTCCTTATGTTCCTTGCATGCTCTGGAAGAATAATTTATGTGCAGTAGGTTTACAATCTCATTTAAAGGGCCATAATGAGTATCAAACATATGATCCATACAAGTCTGCATCTTACTGTTACAAATTTTTCTTTGAATGGGTCTGAGAAGTGATTTTAGGACAATAAATCCTAATTCTGTGTTTAATCATAGCTGGGCCAAGCTATAGAAATTCCAACAGTAGCCTATGGTAAAATATAAAGAAGTTTTCCAAAGCAAAACACAAATGGGATAGATCCGTTGATCTGGGCCCACCAACAAACCACTGAGAGTTAAACAAGACTATCTAGGCACTGTATAAAAAAAGGAGAAGAAGAAAAGAAAAGGGATTCAATTGTAGTTGAAAGTATATTACAAAGCACTCCTGGCTGACATATATTATGGTGCCTACATTAGATTAGAGGTCATACACCAACTATAATCCAATTCATGAGCCCTACAATTCTATATAAATAAACCCCACCCCCCCCCCCCCCCCCCAAAAAAAAAAAAGAGATAAAGAAGGAAACAAGGGATGAATCTAGCTAACTTGAACTCATTCATTAGAGTAAAGAGAAAGTGTCATGACTACTAATTGATAACTACATTGAGATGGTATGGAATAGGCAATGAAAAATAATGCCATCATGGACTCCTTTTTATAGAATGAACGTATCCTTGAGATTGGAATGGAGCTTTATGAACATGAACAGATCCAGCAAACCTGCATTTTCTCTCTCTTCTCGTGGGTTTAGAGAAATAGCCTTGTTGAAAGCCATACCTTTGACCTGATTTTATCATTTAAAAGTTATTTAGGAGGCAATGGTAAGTTTCAATACAGTTCAATGAACCTTCAGATATACCACAACCATTTTGTTAATAAAAGTGAAGACAGCACATAAAAACAATTTTTTTTTTTTTTTAAATAGGAAATGAAATGGAACACTCTCTCTTGTTATTAACTATCCATTATTTAATGATGTAAAAACTCCTAATTCTTCAGTTTTAGCCCCTTTTATATGTTTTGTTCTACAATTTGCCACATGCCCCATGGACCATTACATGAATAACTACAATAACCAACTTCTTTCTTTATTAGCATAAATGGGATTTTCTTCTCATCTTGTTTCCATCTTTTCATGGATGATATTCTTTACTTAGTGTTACATTTAGTGGATAACTTTGTTCGTTCTTTCCCCAAGATGGTGTTCTTTCTATATGTCTCTTACTTCTCTTACAAAAGACCAAAGTTTTTATATCGTGCAACTATCCAAGGAAAGTTCAAGCCAAATATTAGCTTATGCTTGGAGGGATTGGCCAATGTTACAATTTGAAAACTTGGAATCACTATAAACCACAGGAATTTCTCCCTCCAAGACAACGTAGGATTTCATTCACCACCCTCCAATATTCAATCCAGGTATGACAATTTCCCCCCCTTAAATCTCACTCACCAATATGGGATTGACGTGTTTGATTGGTTTTTATACCACTTATTACAACCAAGAAGAGCCTAATCCACATATGAGCTAATGCTCCAAAATAACTAGTCAATGTTCCAATCAGAGTCCCTTGGAATCATTACAAGCCTCAAGAACTTCTCCTTCCTGGGTAATAAAGGATTGCATTTACCATTCTCATATACTCAATCCGGAGTGTTAGTGTAAAAATAGTATGTTGGCATGTTCTTATGACAGAACTTAGTCCAAGTGAGTTGTAAATATGTTGAGTAGAGTCCAAGTTGCAATTGGAACAAAAAATGCAAAGATTGCAAATTCGCAAGATCTGATAAGATTGATCTAGCCGGAGTAAATTAGTCATAACTTTGATTCCCATATCGAATTGAGGTGATATTGGTGTCTTTGGAAAGCTAACTCAATCATCTACAAATTCATGTTTCACAAGGATCTTCAAACTCCAATGTATACAGCGTCAAAACTGGACAAAAAGTTCACTTAACAGTTGCTCGAGTGAAAATTCCGGGAATTGATTTTTTACTAGGGTTTGGACTCTTTAAGTGGTCTTCTCAAACCTTAAAGGCTAATTTGGACACTCAGAATATCTATGAATAGTAGTGAAATGGTTTGTGAATAGTAGTGAAATCGTTTGAATTAAGATGCTTTATTGGGTTTTGAGAAATAAGAGATAAAAAGTTAAATAAAAATATTATAAAGTTAAAAAATTGTATGAATATAATTTTAGTATTATTTTTGTTTTGAAATTTGAAAAAGTTATATTGTTTTTAATGTTTTGTTTGGAAGTTTGGAAAAATTGTAATGATTAGGCAATGTCTAGATGAAAAAGTTGAAGATCTAAAATTGAAAAGTGTTTTATGTTTGAGTGATGTTTGAGAATGAAATATCTTAGAATACTTGAGAACACCTTGTTACCCAAACAAGGCCTAAGTATATATAGAACAATATGCACGACTTTTGGGGTAGGGTGAGGGGTCAGAACTGCCATATTCATTGTATTTTAAAGAGAAAACCCTAAGGAGATTCATTGTGCATTGAAGATCGGTTCTCTCTTAATAAACAAATAAACAGACCTACATTATATTGTGCTCATGTTCGAGTTCTACTGAGTCCATAGGTGTGAACATGTTCATTGGCTGGAAAGATTTTTGGAGCTGTCTGGGTGCAGAGATCGAGTTGGTGCTCGTGGTGAAACTATAAAAAGGCCAGAGGTCTGAAGCTGCCATGGTGCAAAGATCAAGTGGGATACTCATAGTGTTACAAGCTAGATTTAGTTACTTTAAGGGTTTTGTAACTGTTTCTAAATTGGTTGTAACAAACTTAATTTCTATAGTGGATTTTAAGTGATGACTAGAGTGGTTTTAGACTTTGAAGACGTTCTTCAAATGAGTTTTCACTTCATTACCAAAATTTACGTGTTAATTATTTACTATGATCTGATTAATTACTTAATTGATTGACTGATTATAAATTTAAATAGTCCAGTAAATTTAGAAAACACCTATTCACCCCACTCTATGCGTCTTTGGGATCTGAACCACTGGTTTTTCACAAGGCATTACATATCGCCTCAAAATACACTAGTTTGGCCCCTTCTATGGATCATCAAAGTTTACCCATTAAATTTTATGCATTAATTTCTTATAAATGCATTATTAACCATGAGCTTTAAACACTTCATGTAGTTAATTTATTTGCCCTATCACGACCTTATAGCAGTAGCTGCAAGCTCAAAATGTTAAATCAGTCATAAACTAAATCAAAAGTTTTTTCTTCCACTCCCTAGAACTTGGTCTTAAGTTTGAACTTTTAATTTCAGTTTCCAGCTAGGTGAAGTGTTACTTAACTCATCCTATACTATTCAAAGCTTAAATTTCATCAGAATTCGAGATGAAAAGATAAAATTGAAGCCATGAAAACTTTTTTAAAATCAATATTCAGAGAGATGTTACCAGGGCACGAAAAAGACAGCGGCCATCTCCGGCAACTCTCTGAATCGAGTAGCGCTCAACTTTCCTCATGGCTGGTGATCCTATGCCCCTGGTAAGCAACATTATTGTGGAAAAGCGTAACTGTCACAAATCCAAACTATAGTGACAATGGTGGACATATAAACTGTGGGGGTAAAAAATGAAAAACAAAGCGAAAGAAATGCTCATTTGTGAGATCGATTATGATTTCACCCTTAATAACAGAAATTCACCAAAAAAGGAACTGTGCTACTAAAGAACTTTTTGAGTTTGAGATTTAGGTTGTCTGTTAGTAAATTACAAACACACATGTTCATACATATATCTAGAAGAAAATAACTTATGGGGAAAGAAAAAATAACTTACAATGGTGGTCCAATTTTAGCAAAGAACCTATGGCTATTGTATTCAAGGAAAGCCGTAGGACATGGTTGAGAATTCGGAATTGAAATTGAAGGAACCGGAGAAGAGACCAGCTCGAAGTTAGCAATCCCATTCCTTAGCTGCTCAAGAATAACCTCTGCATATATTTATCAAAAGATAGTGTATATTAATATATATATATATATATGTGTGTGTGTGTGTGTGTATGTATGTATGTATGTATTAGTGCTCTGTTTGGTTTTGGAGAAAACCAAAGTGTTAAAAGAAAGAGAAATTTCGAATCTTCCCATCTAAGATTTTCAGTCAAATGAAATCCGGGACTCGGAAATAAGATGGAATGCAAGTTTGGAGTTTGTGAGATGTTTAGGATACTACCGTTCGAAAGCTTGTCCGCCATGACCACTCCACGAAGTGAGAGTGCGAAAGCAGCGAAAGATAAGGGAAAACGGGTGAGAGAACTAGAACGGCGACGTTTGGGTTTCGAGTACGGTCTTGCTTGTTCTTGCCAATTGTCAAAACGAGGTCGGTTCACATGGTCCCACTCTGCGTGAAACGTGGAGTTCACATCTATTTAATTTTTTTTTTAATAAACCTCATTGTATTGATATCCTGCTTGTATAAGATACAGCGTACAGTTTGTCAATAACCAACTGATTAGTAATCAAATCTGGACCTCCTCTACCCAATGCATGTCATCCTCACAATATAAACCCATCTTAGCCAATTGATGAGCTCTCTCATTACTCTCTCGATGAGTAAAACCCACCTCCCACCGATTAAAATTGCTCAGTTTCTACTGTAAACCTTCCACCACATGACCAAATTTGGAATCATCCTCGTCCTTTTTCATAACAACATCATTGACTCCCTTTGCATCCCCTTCAAACATAACATCCCCTAACCCCAATTCTTCACACAATACCATTCCTTCTCATAGTGTAGTACATTATGCAATAAAAGCAAAACTACTATATCCCCTTTTAGCACACTTTACAGTAGTTACCTCTATATTACAGTCTTTAATTACAATCACAATTCACATACTCTGAGTAGACTCATTTAAAACAGTATCAAAATCGGCCTTAAGTTTCATCCCCAGACTTTTTCCATTCCTTCCCTCCACCATGCTCTGTAGCAATAGGCCCCCTTTCTACCTCCCCCTATCTTCCCTTGAGCCAACTTAAAATCCTCTTACCCTGCCAATCAAATCTATACAACATTAGCAGGATCTATGAATTTATTACCAAGCACAACTTTATTTCTTCTATGTCATATGTATATCATAATCATGACCATTTTCTCAACGGTATCAATAGTAAGTCTACCGTATCTATTTAGGTTGAGTTATTTTTCTTCTGTATAAGGGAATAGGCAAGGCTCTGGGCTTAAAAGGGATTTTAAACACATTTATTGAATCTGATATCCATATTTATTATTATGATTATTATCATGTAGGCTGATTATTTTATAATTATTATTGAACTTAATTTCATGATATAAATGTTTGGTTTATATAGAATTTTTATATAAAAAAAATTACAGAATAATATGACTTAATATAATACCTCATATCTATTTTATAATAAAAGATTTCACAATTTGTAAACTTTTTTATATAACATTTCTATGTAGACCTAGCATTCCTCTTATTCACAAATGATAAGACTACACAAAGGGCTCACATATCTTACGATGAAACAATAATGAAATTTTACCTTAGAGCGAGTAAGTTTTTATATAATCATTTAGAAAAAGGATGATATTCACTCAAAATAATTAAGTTTTTTATAATGTGTCGTTTTTTTTTTTTTCCTGAAAATCTTGCACGCGCTAGACTTGTATCAAGCACTACCCTTCACATCAAAGTTTTGAATTTCATTTCATTGGCTATTTTGATTTAAATACAAGAATATTTCAACACCGATATGTACCAATGCACAACTTTAAAAATACCGTGTTGTATATCAACTAGGAACAGAATCATTAAATTGCTTTAATTTTTGGTAGGTTTTATATGCTAAGATTATTAAATATCACACTCGAAAACTTACAAAATGTCAAAATTCCTATTCCCCAATTCCCTTGACATGAAAAATGCCACAACGGAGTTCAAGGAATTATCTACTAGATGCTAGAATTATTGCTGCTTCGGACCCATTACTAGCTAATGCATAAAACCATCCAAATATGGCAACACAAAAATTAAAAATCCACGTTAATTAGAAATTAGAAGCATTACAGCTCATGGCATAAAAGAGAATTAGAGTTACATTATTTAAAAGAGAAATATTACAAAGAAGCATTACACGCATACCTCCACCTAATCAATATGTGATTTGTCATTTTTGTCATTTTATTTAAACATACACATTAATATAGAAGAGCAAAAATGACAAATCATATGTTGATTAAGTAGAAGTGTATGATATAAGACTTTCATGTAGAGTTTTTCTATAAATAAAGCTACAATTGTGAGATAAGCAACCTTAAAACTATTGAAAGTTGAATCTTGGATTGGCCATCTCACACTTTTGCTTTTTACCTATTCCATTCAAAACTTTTTTTTAAAATTTTTAAGTATAACTGTGAATCTTTATTGAATAAATCTAAAACAAAGTTCAATCAATACAATATTTCTCACCAAGCACAGTATTTGTAATTTGCCTAGGTCCATCCTCTATCCACACTCTCTCTTCTATACTAGACAAAACTAATTTTGTAAGTATATGTGCTACTTTGTTTGCTTCTCTATACACAAATCTTATAGACCAATCAGTCTTTCCTTTAAGAATTTTCTTTGTATCTTCTATGAGCACACCATAATCTGTTAGAACCTCCTCATCACTGCTCAAGTCCTTCACAACAACCTGTGAGTCCCCTTCCAGAATTACTCTGCTCAGCCCCAATTCTATGCACAAAAGAACAGCTCTTCTAGCAGCCAAGGCTTCTACTGCACAGGCCCCCACCTGGATCTCGACGATTGAGCATAGATAGGCTAGTACCTTCCCTTGATCATCCCTCACTACAACTCCAATCCCTACTCTTCTGTTGGTAGCATCCACTGTAGCATCCCAATTTACCTTTACCATCCCTACCTCAGGCTTTTCCAATCTAACTTCCTCTCTTCTCACAACCTTGGCACCCAAACTAACCAAATTTGCATCATTGAAATCTGACAAAGCCAGTTTAGCAGCTTTGAAAACTTTCTTTGGATCATCAAACTGATTTTCGAAAACATACAAATTCCTTCTAAGCCATAACTTCCTCATGGTATAAGCCATTAGTTCCACTTCCTCTATACTTAATTTCCAAAACATAGAGGCCCATAATTCTGCAAAACCAATCTCTACATTACACCATTTCCTTACAGGGCTCTCATCCACCGCCCATACATCAGAAGCTGCAGAATAACCCCAAATCACATGTACAATTGTTTCAATCCCCCTCTCACATATAGAACACAAGTTAGAAGCAAAAACTTTCCTTCTATATAGATTTGCCCTAGTAGGTAATAGCTCATGACCCACTCTCTACAAAAACAACTTCACAACACCTTGCACTTTTAGGTTCCATATTTGCTTCCACATCTCCTCCACCTTATCTTTCCCTGAACCTTCCCCCATTTTCCTCCTAATTCTTTCTTTCCAGAGGAAATATGCAAATTTAACAGAAAACCTGCCATTCTTTGCTGGCCCCCATACCATCTTATCCTCCACTCCCCATCTACTAAGAAGTAACTAGCAAATCTGCTCTGCATCCATTTTGTTGAAGGACTCAAAAATTAAATCTCTTTTCCAACAACCATTCTCAACATCAATCAGCAAGTTAACTTTAGCATCATGTGACAAAGAGGTTTGAGGAGATTGCACCTTGCATGAACTTAGGCATGGAAGCCATTTATGGTGTCAAATACTAATCTTCCTTCCATCTCCAACCCTCCATAAAGTCCCATCTTTGACAAGCTCAATGACAGACCACAAACTCCTCCATATGTATGAAGGATTATTTCCTAGCTTTGCATCATTCAAACAAACCCCTCTAAAATATTTCTCCTTCATAATCTTAGCCACCATCAAGGAAGGGAAGTGAGCATTCTCCAGCATTGTTTATCAAGCATTACTTGGTTGAAACATTCAAGATCCCTGAACCCTAACCCCCCATCCCTTTTTTAATTCCCCAACTTCTCTATTATTTCTTATTCTCCATTCAAAACTTAATCACAAGGTAGATTATATATCTAAACTCTATTTACTAAAAAAATATTATTAATTCTTCAACTTCTCTATTATATTTTTATCATATTTTGAATTTTGATTATACTTTTTAATCAAATAAAATATATTTTATTTAATTATTATAATTTATAACGTGCATTTTTTCAATAGTTTTATAATTAATAACATAACATTAATATCGTTCATTCTAATTAAACTATTATTTTGTGCTTATATTTTTAAAGCAAACTAGTCAATAAAGTCTCAACATATATTTTACCCATATTTGGATTGGAAGAGAGATGGAGAAGAATTGGTAGATGTTGGAATCAATTCTGTGCAAGGAATAAGAAAAATTAGGATGAGAAAAATAATATGATTGTTCATAAAGAAAGAAAATAAGCTTAAAAAGGGATGGCTAAGTTACTATTCATCTATATATTACTGTAGCTAAAAGCTTATATGCCTATTAGGTAATTTAATCCAAAAATCATAACAAAGTGACCCTCGTTCAATTTTTTTTTAGAAAGAGAAGTTCTAACCTCTTTATAGGAAAAATCAATATTTTCATTCAGTTTCGCCGGAAAGGAAGGTGTGAGTATCGGCTCCACCTTCCTCTCAATCTTGCTTTCCTTTTCTATTTCCTTTCCACTACTTATATGTGAATATGTTTATATAGTAGTATTTTTATACCAGTTCAGATTTTCTCAGATCTGTAGCTCTCCATCCATGAACAGTCGACACATGCCCCACCACGACATTCCCCTCGTGTCGATCTATTGGAACGATGCAGAACCGCACCCAAAATGTCGACACATGACCCTCACGAGTGGCTTGTTTCCGTGCATGGTCTTCACATGCCGTCGCGCTTCAACAACTCTGTCGGCTACAAGCACCATACCAACAGACTCTCCACCATCCGATCCTTCAAATCGGCTTGACCCTACCTTCATTCAACTGGCACGTAGTCGTCACACGTCACTCCAGAAGTGTGGGTTAACTATTCTGCCACTGCATATTTGCCATTTTGATACTAGTCTATCCGGATTATTGACTTCTCTAATCGGTGATATTGTAAAATAGACTAAGGACCTCACCAACAAATATCTCAAGACTTTCAACTACAGTGCTTACACTTACATCGCCTCCAACGGTGGCTTATTTTCAAAACATCTTTTAAGACGATACCCTCTTTGTAAGACTTAGATAGAGATTAAGGAATTTGTCTCAAAACCTATTTTTTTCTTTTTTCCACCTCGTTTGCATTGTAGTTGTTATTTTGCAATATTTTGTTGGAAACTTCACTCTCTCTAATTTGTATAATCTTTTATTTTAATAAAGTTTACTTCCTTAAGGAAAAAAGAAAAAACAAAAAAAGGTTTCTTTAATCCAATAAAGATCACTTTTGGGCTTAATTAGCCGAAATTCAAGGGCAATTGGTTACTCCCAATGCTCTTAGGCACCATAAACTATAGTGAGATTCTAGAGAGAGATATAGGGATAGGGAGAGATACATGTATGCAAGCATTCTTAGATCTAGTTTGGTTATTAAGATGATTTGATCATTTAATTATTATAATATTTTTAAAGTTTTAAAGAAAATATAATAAATAATTTAATTTTTTCAATTTATAAAATAAAAATAATATTTTATTTAAAAAATCATGTCAATCTTATAACCAAACGAAACTTAAACTGTGGTTGCAGACATGCGTGCGACAATGAGGTAGTGTGGCTGGTGACATGCCGCGTGACTTGTAAGACTGATGAAGCAGGAGAGCTGGTAGAGTGAACTGTGAAGACTGTTTTTGAAGAAAGAAGAAGAGAAGAATCAGTGGCGGAGCCAGGAATATATTTTGGGGGGGGGGGGGAAATTAGAACAATATACATAAAATATTTTTATTCTATTTTTATATAATTTTTTTACGATGTATAATAATCTGATAAGAAGATTATAATAAAAATAAAATATGTTTAATACAACTTATGTATTAAAAAAATATTTGATATGTCAAGAACAATATATTATTGAAATAATAGAAAGACATTTATACAAATATATTAAACAAAAAAAATAGAGTGTCTAAAATTATAACTTGCGTTCTTTTAAACAAACAAAATCATTAAGTATTGAATCTAAATCAAAATTCTTAACCATTCCTCTTTCAATATAGACAATGGAAATAGGTTAGAAATACTAGTAGTTATAGTTAGAATTTTTTTTATTTATAATAAAAATTATGTATTTTATTTTATATGAGATGTGCTTTATTTATTTTATTTTTATATCAGATTAAATTTTATGGATGGGCTAAAATAATTTTTAGAGGAGGGGCCAATACATGATAAATTAATATTATTTTATTAAATTAAAAAAATTAACATATATATATACTAGGTGGGAGTAACGTGCAAAGCACGTTTGTCTAATTTTATGAAATGATTATTTGTAAAAAATAATATATATTTTATAAAAATTATTGATGTCACTTAATAATTTAAGGCATATTGGAGAAAATAAAAAAATTAGTTCAAAGTATCATATAATCCAATACATGTTTATAACATCTATAATTTTAGCAAAGATATATATGAAAAATTTAATAAAAGTCTAACACAAACAGTAGTTCAAAATATGTGTCGTTTGATGTTTGTATTATAATTCATCAATTTATGTCATCCTGTAGACAATCAATAGAGACAACATTGAAATTCTTATTTTGCTGTTGGTTGAGTCGATCAGGGACGACATAAAGTTAAAACATAATCTTTTTATAAAATTTGTGGTATAATATTTTCTATATATAGCATATATATAAATCATAAAATATATTTTGAAATTGTTGACCGAATTTACTCTTTCTTGATTAGTTCAAGGATCACGGCCTTTGTCACGTGCCTATCATAGCAAGCCCACGTATGGAATATGACTTAGCGGAAGCTACGTCCTACTACCATGGAAAAAAAAAATACTTTGATTAAACGCACTTATATTATATATTATATGAGATTTTTAAATTTGGAATACTCAATAATCTGAATTAATGAAACGTATAATACACGTATATTACACTTAGGGATTCATATCTTATGCACCTAATACACGTGTATATGTTAAGGAGAAAGAGAAAAATATAATAACTAATCTTTAATTACTTATTATTATATAAACTATTAAGTATTATAATTATTGAGATTAATAAATCATATAACAACATTGAATGCTATCTCTCTCAACATTTATGTCTTCATTTTATGTGCCAAACCGTTAAAACAAATGGTGTTAACTTTAACGGAAAAATAAGAAAAATCGTTAAAACAAAATTTTCCGTTTCATACACACTTTTTATATATAGAAGATATTTTTCAAATTGGTAAGGGGGGCCATGGCCCCCTCCTGCCCCAATGTGGCTCCGCCGTTGAGAAGAATGGCTTTTTTTATAAGCAAAATTAAGTCTTAAATTTATCTAATTTAAAAAAAAAAAAAAATGTGAAGACTGTATACTTTAACATTGCAAATATGAGTTATTAACAAACGAACCGAACCGAAACATAGACTTCGACTGAAACACCCGAAACAAGGAAATTTGAGCAAAAACCTGAACGTCAAGGTGCCCTGAATGGATTGCCATTCCAATACTAAAAATTTGGACAAGTACAAAATAGCCTGAAGATTGTTGTGAAAATAGAGTGGAGGGTGCCCAAGGAGAGAGATCATAGAAGACATCGAGAAGGCACGCGTGGAAGCAAGACTACACACGTGCCTAGTGAAGAGGGCTAACAAGCGAGACGGGATCGTCTTCAACGGCCATACCGAAAAAAGCTGGCTCATTATTATTAGCGCACAGCACAGCGACAGGGTCCCTCCCAAAAGATTCACATAAGAAGTCTCGCCCACGCAGTGACGCACCCACCCCTCGCACACACACTCTCGCTCTCAAACATAAGAAAAGAAAAAACCCCCAAAACAAAAGGCGTCTCGAAAGTTTGACGATCTCTACGATGCTCCTTCATCTCTCTCTCATTGCTTAAGAATCTCCATTCACACTCCCCCCCTCGTACCTAGCTTACTTTCTAGCCTTTTCCTCTCCCTCCTATAGATTCTCTCTCCACTCTTCTGTTAAATTTTTTTATCTGCTTTGGTTTCTCCTGCGACGATCTTTTACTTTGGTACGGTGTGACGGTGCGTGTTGAGTCATTACTTGAGATTGTTGTGTTCGTTCTATTATGTTGTTCTGTCTGCTTGCTGGGTAAATGGAAGAAACTTCCGGAAAATGAGAATTTTGTGATTGTATGATGCTTTCTACAATTGTGAAATCTCGGTTTAGCTGAATTAGTACCGAATAGTTATGTTAGGAATAGTTTATTGGAAGCTTTTGTGAGAAATCTACAATCGAGTGAAGAAATGTCACTTTCTTTTCGTTTTTCCGCTTTCTTTGTTTTCCTTATTTTTTTTTACCTGACGCAGCCTAATTAGGCACTACTAAACGTGTTGTTCAATGTCCAGTCATTTTGTTCAAGTTATTCTGAGATTTTTTTTTCCGAGATTTATGACTTCTGGAGCTATGTTTTGGAATTAGATCTTATTGGTGGATTCGGCTGAGAGTTCGGAGAAGTCGGCTTTCGGAGTTAGAGAATGGCTTCTTCACTATCTTATTCTCCGGTTGCATTCGTTGGAGCTTCGGCTTCGGATCTTCTCCGGAGCTCGAGCAACGGCATCAGTGGAATTCCTCTGAGAACCCTAGGAAGGGCGCGATTGGGTGCAAGGAGGAGGGATTTCGCCGTCGTCGCAAAGATTAGGAAGGGGAAGAAGCATGAGTATCCCTGGCCCGATAATGCGGATCCTGATGTTAAAGGTGGGATCCTTAGCCATCTATCGCATTTCAAGCCGTTGAAAGATAAGCCGAAGCCCGTAACTTTGGAATTCGAGAGACCGCTTGTCGATCTAGAGAAGAAAATCATTGATGTAACTCCCTTTTGTAGCAGTTGTAGTCTGTTCATTGAGCTGAAATTTTTTATCGGTCTTGTTCAATGATTAGCTTTTGTTTTTGGGTGCAGGTCCGGAAAATGGCGAACGAAACTGGTCTGGACTTCAGTGATCAAATTATTTCATTAGAGAATAAGTACCAGCAGGTTCGATAAACCATATGTTGACGAGACTTGCATTTCTTTAGATTCAATAAATGACCTAAACATTGGCCATAAGCAGTCTTAATTCTAAGCAGTCTGGTGATGTAACATAAGATGATTTTGCTATTTTTCCAACAATTGATTTAAGCTTCAAATATTAATGGGGTTTATTAATTCTTCGTCTCCTCCATGCAATAGATGTTGGCTTCGTGCCTTGGTACAGGTTCTATTGCCTCCTATAAGTGCCAATTTATCCAGAAATTTAGTTTCTTAGGATTAATGGAATTTCTCAACATTCTTTCCTTATTCTGTAGACCCTAAAAATTCTTTCAAGCATGCCAAAGTGAGAAGTCGGTACTTCTGTTTCATGGTAGTCTGAGTTGTAAACCTTTATTTTGGAACCGTACTGCATAGACCAAAAAGCTTGATATTTAACTTTATATGGATTTGTGGAAAATCTGAATGCGAATTTGGATGTGTATGATGTGAAGAACTTGCTATAGATAATGACTAACTTTTGATCATGGGGATGCCTCTTGCATTTTGCTTAACAAACGTTTGAGGGAAGTTGAAGCTCTACAGTAGATGTTAGAATTTTATTAAAATAGTTACAGATTCTGAAATGCTCTCACGACTCCCCATTTTTGTTCTCAGGCATTAAAGGATTTATACACACATCTAACACCTATACAGCGTGTTAATATTGCACGGCATCCTAACAGGCCAACTTTCCTCGATCATGTATTTAGCATTACTGAAAAGGTCCAGCATTCGTATTCTCAGCTTCTTTAAAATTTTACTTATTCCTAATGGTTCACTAGAGCCTTTAGGTTTATGGATGCTGAATCAATTATGTAAATACCTTTGGATATATCCCTTATGTACAGTTTGTGGAGCTTCATGGAGACAGGGGTGGGTATGATGATCCGGCTATTGTTACTGGTGTTGGAACAATAGATGGTAGGAGATACATGTTCATGGGTCACCAAAAGGGTAGGAACACAAAAGAGAATATTCAAAGGAACTTTGGGATGCCTACTCCCCATGGGTATGTAGAATGAAAGTGAATTCTATGTTTCAACTTGTTTGCCAAGTTCCTGGATAGTCATCTTTTTCGTATCTGACACTGATGGGAAATTTTTTACGCAAACAGTTACCGGAAAGCTCTACGTATGATGTATTATGCAGATCACCATGGTTTCCCTATAGTTACTTTCATTGACACTCCTGGGGCATTTGCAGACCTTAAATCCGAAGAACTAGGCCAAGTATGTGGACAATTCTAACTTGAAATTTGCATGATTGTCTTTCAATACAAGCTACTAATATGCAAGCTTTACACACCTATTAAAAAAAAACTAATGTGCATGCTTTACATGCATGCAGGGTGAAGCCATTGCGCACAATTTAAGGACTATGTTTGGTTTGAAGGTACCCATTGTTTCTATTGTCATTGGGGAAGGTGGCTCTGGTGGTGCACTTGCCATTGGCTGTGCTAATAAATTGCTAATGCTCGAAAATGCAGTTTTCTATGTTGCCAGGTGATTTGAGCTTGGCTTTCCTCTCATTGCAACTCATAAAGATAGTGCCAATATACTGTCCGACATGTGCCTTAGTTTCTACAGCATATTGTGTAGGTCTCAAAGAGGTGCTATGTTTATGAGTTATTAACCCAAATCGCCAACGACTTGGAAGGAAAGGGTGGATTTGACCCTATATCTGGAATAATTACTATGTTGATTTTAATTCAGAATTCAATGAAGTCCTATGATAAAATAGATAACTAGTTGCCACTTGCCAACCCGCTCCTTGTGTTTCCTATCGGCCTCTTTGTTTGTTACTTTATTTTTATTGTCCTGCGTTAGCTTGCAGTAAAATTCCTGTTGGTTTCCGTCCTAAATTATCTGCTCTCACAAGGCATGATTCTAGACTTTGTAATTTTACTTGAAGCATCAAGCATGTTTGTATTTATTTATTTTTTTGGTAAATATGAAATATAGTAGTTTCTTCTTATCGGTTACAAATATAAGATGACAAGAGTACGTAGAGCTGCTTTTATGTCTATCCTGAAGAATTATTGACTGGCTGTGGATGGCATGGTGGAAATGCATTGTTCCATTGAATTAAAAATTAAAAAATGTCCTGCTCAGCTGGAAATTTACCATCTGAGTCAAGATTTTGATTGTGGAATTTGGCAATATGCCACAAATGCTGACTCCCAAGTTTTCATGGAGTATATACCCTGTCATAATTGCTTGTGAGGCTGCTGGAATTTTCTTTTTGATATTGATAATATACACATGCTCGTTTGTAAAATGAGTTCAATCTCCTTTGTTAAGTGATAGATGTTACAGCATAGTTCTCGGTTTTGATTCATTTTGACACAGATACGGAGTTATCAGTTTAACTAGCAAAAATAAAATGATTTGTCAGGTTATGCAAAATGAGTATATATTACTGATCTCTGAAGGCCTTTGGTAGCCTGTGTAAGACTACAGCCTCATTTAACATATTTTCGTGTCTAGCTTTGTGTGGCCAGACACACACATGCACAAGCGTTTGATATGAATCTTGCTATGTACTATCTGGCCACACATAGTCACAGTCCCACTCATGGATGAATCATCTGGTACTGGTTTATTTCTTCCTTTTTTCCTGTTTGGATATATGACCTTGCTGATTTAATTTATGTAATTTTTTTTAATCTATCATAGTTGTATGTGCTGATTTTTGTTCTTTTGGCGTTGTCTCTATTCTTGTCATGGGTCAGTCCGGAGGCATGCGCGGCAATCTTGTGGAAAACTGCCAAAGCCGCTCCAAAGGTCCAGCCAACATCACTTTATGGCTTGTTTGTCATTGGTTTAATATTAACTCGTAAGTTTCTTCTTTGCAGGCTGCTGAGAGGCTAAAGATTACTGCTTCAGAGTTGTGCAAGCTGCAGATTGCAGATGGCATTATTCCTGTAAATTATCATTTCTTATGTGTTCCATGTAGTCATTGCTCCTCTATTCTCTTTCTTTAGATGACTTCCATCTATCTTATGCATGACAGTAGGCACCTTCTCCAAACAGTAAATGGATGTGAAACATGGGTGTTTTGCATGCATACTTGACTAGACGATTTTACTCCCGTATGGGGGGGAAAAGAGAGCTTCTTAGAATCAACCATTTTCATTTCTTGGGCCCAAAACATCACTGGATCAGATAGACGTGTGATTTAGTCCATCTATTTTTATGTAGCATTTGACTGGAGCAGCATATTTTAATTATTTTTCTATTGGATCGGGATCCTTTAACCTGGTATATTTCTCTGAATCACAATAATTGCTTTCAAATTCAATGTAGGGATTTTGCCTCATTGGATTTGAATTTGATGGTTATAAAAATGCTTATGTGGCAAAATCCTTATGGCTGAATTTGGAAATAAATGATTTGGACTCAGGGAAGTTTACTTGATAGATTATCATTGAAATCTAGAAGATCTCACTCCTTTTATATCGTCTTAACCTCAATAACAACTATCATTTCCTTTTGATAATCCTTTTACAGTCTTTCGGTCTATTATATGACATCTCAAAGAAATCTTTATACCTTTAACAGGAGCCACTTGGTGGTGCACATGCAGATCCATCTTGGACCTCAAAACAGATAAAGAAGGCAATTAATGAATCAATGGATGTAAGTGCGTTTTTCATGGTAATCCTAAAAGAATTGACCACGTCAAGTATTAGTCCTATTTAAGATCTTTCTTTTCTATAGGAGCTCATGAAGATGGACACACCAGAGCTTCTGAAGCATCGCATGCTTAAGTTCCGCAAAATTGGTGGGTTTCAAGAAGGGCTTCCAGTAGATCCTAAGAAGAAAGTTAACATGAAAAAGAAAGAAGAGCCCATCAGGAAGACTTCTGATCTAAATATTGAGGATGAGGTCAAAAAACTTATGCAGCAAAGATTAGATGCCAAAGAGTCCTCGGTCATGCCTCCACAGTCAGATCTGGATGAGATGATAAATAAATTGAAAAGAGAGGTCGATCGTGAATTTTTCGAGGCTGTTAAAACCATTGGGTTGAAGGACAGGTTTGTGATGTTGCGTGGGGAGTTTTCCAAACTAAATTCGGAGGACCACCTTGTGCATCCAGCCTTAAAGGACAAGGTCGAAAAGCTTCGGGATGAGTTGAACCAGGGTCTCCCTGCAGCTCCTAATTATGAAAGCTTGAAACATAAATTAGACATGCTGAAAGAATTATCTAAAACCAAGAGTCTTGCTGAAAAGAATTATAAGGCATCCACATTAAAGCAGGAGATCAATAAAAAGTTTGCAGAAGTCTTGGATCGGCCTGATGTACAGGAGAAATACAGGGCACTGAAGGCTGAAATTGAAAATTCTGGGGCGTCTATGGTTCAGGATTTGGACCATGGGCTGAGGGAGAAAATTGTGAAGGTGAAGAAAGATATAGAGTTGGAACTGGCTGATGCTCTCAAATCCTTGGATTTGGATGTTGAGGTTGTAAATTCAAAAGTAAAGAAGCTCAGTGAACAACAGACTTCATTCTCAGATGTCAAAGTCAAGATGCAAGAGTTAAACGAAGAAATCAAGGAGGGAATAGAAAATGTAATCAAGTCATCAGATCTGAAGGACAAAATTGAGTTACTGAAGTTGGAGGTTGCAAAGGCAGGAAAGACACCCAATACTGTTTCCAAAAATAGAATTGCAGCTTTAGAGCAACAAATTAAGCAGAGTCTTGCAGCGGCCTTGGATTCTTCTAACTTAAAAGAGAAACATGAGAAGCTGAAGGCAGAGATTTCCAAAACCATTGAATCTTCTGAAGGATTGGATGGAAGTCTGGAAAAACAATATGCAAAAGAAGATGATTCTACATATGCTGAACCAAGAGTAGAGATTGGTGTAAATCGCACCTTTGCTTAATGTGAGTTCATCTGTTTTCATCACGTGTTAAATTCTTTTTCGTTTTGAACTTTTTGGTCAGAATGGTTGGTATTTACATGGTTTTTTAAATATGAAAACATTGGTTGAGTTTTTCTTTTCGTTGTAAAGACTTCAGAGAATACAATCTTCGATAACTTCATCCTGACTTGAAAAACTTGTAAAATTAGTTGTGTTAATCCTTAGTTTTGTTCAACTCTCCATTTGGATATCATGTTCACTGGTTTTACGGCATTGTGCAGAATGATATCAGTATTTTGTATCTTGCCAATTGAGAAAATGGGGCGATTGATAAGAGAGTTTAAGCTGGCTAATTTCAGGAAAAGCATCATCTTAAGCTGCCTTCACTGCCACCAGCATCTAATGCTATCTCTTGCTCTGGTTCACAAGGTTTTGCATCTATAGAAATATCAAGGGACACGGCATGACAGCATATTTTTTAGGCCGGAATGCTTTTAATTTATATTAGGCTGTTACAACCTAGTAGCTCTCCATCCAGTTCGTTTTCATAGTTCTTTAATCTTTTTGGTAGAACATGTTACTCTTTCTATATAGACACAGAAACTCTGTATAGGTTGTGAGAATGTTAATGGAGGCTATTAAAGCTTCCGCTTATTTGAAATAATGTCTTTTGGTTAATTATTCAGGTCTTTTGTTTAGCATGTTGTTGCTACTACTGCTGCTTTTATTGCTGCGCCATTATGTGAACCGATCGAAGTGGGTCACCGTTGACATGACAATAACACATAGTTCTATAAAAATGGTCCACTTTCATTACAACTAGGGTGTGGTTTGAAAACTGGAGCAGCTTCAAGCGAAGGTAGATTATGAGCACCTTTGGGTCTAAAATGCTTGCCTTCGCCGTTCTTTTGATGCCTGGTATTTTGGCGAACTGCTAGTTTGCACAGCTAATTCTGACACGGCCAATGAGTGGTGGATGCGATCTAAGGTTTTGGTCGCTGGTTGCAGCATCAATTGTGAGGCACCAGCAGTTGCCACTATAGAATAGCTAGAGCCTAGAAGCCAGATTAACCTCAAGAATAGTTTCGGGGGAATTCCGCTTCTAAGTTACCAGCCTTTTTTTTTATATTAATAAATCGATAGTATAAAAGAAAAATATAAATAATTTAGACAACAAATTCGAACTTGTACTAGTTTAAATGCAAATGGTACTTATCCTAATATTGTTTATTTCGTATCGTCAATAGAATCAAGTGGAGTCAATCCAAGAGAAAGTTTAGTAGCAAACGGATCTTGAATACGAACTGACTCACAAATTTTACTCAATTTCGCAATTAGTTTGAAAGTTCTATAGTCCCAACTACCTTCGGGTCTCTTCAATAAAAGAAAATGAAATTTGGAGAATCCCGATGTTAGAAACCATTTGATCTGTAAAATAGGCTTAAGCATAAGTGCATAATATGGCAGGAAAGATGCATAGAAATAGCAGACAGACGCAGGCGCAGGCAGCATTTGTTTAGAAGACAACCTTGTATCCATTACAGCGCATATTTTCTACAGGCAGGTACTACATACACGAGCTATAAAACCTTACAAAAGACCACCAATTCGACCTGTGAAAATGTCAATTGCTGAATCTAGTTTTCTTAAAGTGCTGCTGCAAAAAGGAAAGAGTTGTAGCCATCACACATCCAAAGGACCAAAAGTCAACCAACAAAAGGAACCTCAAATTGTCAATACAAGAAGGGGATAACAGCTTTTCTACCCTTTGGATAGTCCTCCCCAAATTTCTCCAGATACCATCTATGGTTCGCAAGTGCCCTGGGTACCAAGTTGGCACACGTGAAGAGGAAAAACCCTAGCCCCACCCAAGACCAAGTCATCACCGCCCAACCCAACCACTCCACGATCTCCCCAAGGTAGTTTGGGCAGCTGACCAAATCAAACCACCCTCCTCTTGGTACCTTATACCCTCCCCCACCTTCCTTTTTCAGACCCACCAAAACTCTGTCCGACCAAATGTTCACCGCCATGCCACCCAAAAACACCACCAATCCACCAAAAAACCGCCACCAAAACCACCCATCATTCTCGTAATCCTTGTAATGAGACACCCATCTGGCTTGTAAGTAAGCATTCAAAATGTTAAACACAAAGGCCAACACCAGCATGCTGATCGGGTATCCATGGGCCGTATTCCGGCGAGCGGAATTGCGGTGGAGGCGAAGTGGATAGATGCAGGTGCGGTGGAAGTAGTGGAAGAGGAACGGAGACATGAGGACGAGGGACTTGGGATTTGAGAAGTTGAGACCGAAGGAGATGAGGAGGAGGGTGAGCCAGATTGTGGGGCTTTCCATGAGGAACCAGGCCAAAGGTGGGTAAATGGTGGGGCCCCACCCGGGACGGTAGTGCTTGCCGTAGGGGGCTTGGAGGAACCGGAGGGCGATAAAGGTCATGGGAGCTATGACGTAGAGGGACAGCAGGCTGTAGTGGAAGACCCTCTGATCTGAGACCATATTTGTTGGTATTCGTGTTAATGTCTGATCTGGTCGGAAGGTTCGACAGAGAGAATGTGACTTAGGGGCGGAGAGATTGAGAGCGATGCGGATTGCGGAGCAGTGTGCTCTGAGAAGGGAATGTGGTCGTAGTATGACTTTAGTGGAAGGAAAACATTAGTCTCACAGAAAATTTGTACCGAAATTCGTTACCTAAAAATTTTTAAAATTTTTTTATTTAATAACTAAGTAAGTATTTTTAAATAAATATATAATTTTTTTATTTTTAAAAAATATCTAAATAATTTTAAAAAATGTAAAATAAAAATGAAAAACAAAATAAAATGAACTTATCGGTAGAAATTTTCTGTGAACATAATTTTGTGGAAAGGATATATAGTGGCCACCGATTGTACTTTTTTTTTTTATATATAGTTTTTTATGTAGTGGTTAAAGAAATATTTTTAAATAACGTTATAGATTTATTTTTTTAAAAAAAATTAAATATATAAAAAAAAATGTATTAAAAAAAAAAAATTTACCTTTTCGGTAGTCTTCCTCTGTGAACGTAGCAGCTTCGTTGTGGAATGGTCTGGTTTTCCGGACCGGGGATGCTTTTGCGTTTATCCATGCCCGATGCCTTCTTCTTAGTAATGATTGTACTTGACTACTAGGTTACATCTCGTGATTTCCAAACATCAGTGATAAGTACAAAAGTTTAGTCACTGTGGGCCCATGCAATTGGTGTTCTTGGAGCTGGAATTACCATTTGGTATTGCCATCACCGTGGCATCAGCATGACTATTGTTGTGGCGTTTCTTCAGCGACTTTATTATATATAATCGGTAAATGCAGTTGGTGCAGTCAGCTGTATGGAATGAATAAAAAAAAAATTATAAAATTTTTTTTTTATATTCAGAGAGACCTACATGAATAAAAAAAATTAAAAAAATAATTTTTTTTATATAGATTCCGTATTAATTTATTTTTTTCTCCACGACTGCATGCCGACTGTATTTACTGACTGCAAAAAGTATTTCTCTTCTGATAATAAGCCTTTCTTTCTATGGGATGAGTTAATTGGGAGTTGTGAGAAGGTTTATATAATTAAAAAAATTATATTACATATAAATAAAGTCGTGTATTAATACTATTTTTCATATTTAAAATTTAAATTAATATTATTTTTAATCAAATTTACTTTTTGACCAATTATATTAGATTAATGTACATATTAATACGTAGTTGTGTTTGTAACTATATTTTTTCTAATTAAAATGGGTGGCGCTATAGCCACCGCCTTGCTGCTAGGAGCTACCTAGTGTAAAAATGTGTTTTTTTTTTTACTTTTTTTATATGTATTTTTTAACATTTTAAAATAAATTTTTTAAAAAAAATTACAATATCATTAAAAAATACTTCCTTAATTATGAAATAAAAAAAATTTAAAAATTTTGGCAGCGGTAGTTGAGAGCGATGGAATTAGCTTTTTCCAATTAAAATTAGCCTTTGATAAGGGTAACTTTGATTTGAAAGAAAGATAAATCTTTTAGATATTGAGTATATCTTAAAAAAGTAAATTTATAAATTGATTTATCTTGATGTAAAGCATTAGGACTTAGATTAAGAAATCTTCAAACTCATCTCAATTTGTCTCATCTTATTTAATCATTATAATTTTTTCAAATTACCACACAAAAGATAATAAATAATTCAATATTTTTAAATTTTAAAATAATAATAATATTAAAAAATAATATTCTAATAATATTTTATTCAACTTTCATCTTAACTCATTGTCTAAACCTCCCTAAATCTAACATATCTTATAAATCCATGTTAATTTGTGGATTTATTTTATGGATCTCTTTGTAGTTGTAATACTTCTTTTAAAATAAATGGTGTTTCAAGTAATTTTATCTAATTTCTTAAACTATTTGTAATATATAGAGGAGTCTTGGTAAATGAACCCTCAATTGAACACTAAAAGTAAAGGTGTAACCGGTCCGATTTGGTTCGATTTTAGACAAATTCTAAAATCGAACCGATATACACCAATTTTGAAAATCTTAGAATTGATACAAATTGATTCATCACTGAAGCTGAAATTTTTGGTTTTTCTAGTTTTAGTTCAGTTTGGCCCGATATTTTCAATTTACTATTTACATGTGTGGTTTTGAGACTTAGAGCATCCACATTGGTCTATGCATATGCATATGTAAAGTCATATTTGCATAATATGAGCCTAAATTCATCTACATTAGATTATGCATCTTCAAATATTTGCATAGCTATGAACAGTACCTTTACATGTTTAAAGATCTATTATTCACTCTCCAAAACATATTTTATTCATTCTTTTTCTCTCATCCCACTCTCTTTCTACATATTTTACCTTTAAATATTTTACTACATATTTTACTCATTCACTCCCCAAAAAATATTTTACATATTTGAAGATCAAACCCTATTAAAAAAAAGCAAAAAAAATAAAAATAAAATGATAATATTTTATTATTATTTTGTCTCAAATTTGCATAAGCCAATGTGAAAATTTTGCTTGTATGGCAAATTGGATCTCCAAAAGATGTGATTTTGCATATGCATATGCCTAAACCAATGTGAATGCTCTTAAGAGCCAGTTCCTCTAATGCTTGTTCTCATCAAAAGTCGTTTATATTAATAATTTAATATTAATGTTCATGTTTAAAATTAAAATATCGTGTTATATTGATTTTATGTTATAAGATAAAATTTCATGTTATATTAATTAACAATTTAACTTATAATATAATATAAAATTTAATGGATAGAAAGTTTGCTCAATAGTTGTCTCGAGTAAAAATTTTGAAAAACACTTTTCACTAGGGTATGAACTTTTCTAGGTGGTATGCTGAGACCCTAAGTATATGTAAGATAATATGCATGACTTCTAGATTGTGGAGACAGACTAGAGCTGTTGTTATTCATTGTATTCTTGAGTGAATACCTAAGTAAATGATCCATTGAGCATTCAAGATCAATTATCTCATGATAAACTAACCTCCATCATTTGATCTCGTTTTGAGTGTTATATTGCTTGGGTGCATAGACCGAGTTGGTGCACGTGGTAAAACTATAAAAAGGTTATTGGTCTGAAACTACCAGGGTGCAAAAATTGAGTGGGATACTCTAGGTATTGCAAGCCAAATTTAGTTACTTCAATAGCCTTGTAAGTGTTTCTAAATTGCTTGTAACGAATTATAAATTTTTGTAGTGCATTTTAGGTAGTGACTTACATTTGGCATGGTTTTAGGACTTAAAGGCATTGAGTTTTCGCTTCGTTACTAAAATTGATGTGTTGATTATTTTTTGTGACTTGATTCACTAATTGCTTGATTGATTGATTGTTAATTTAAATAGTCCAATAAATTTGAAAAACACATATTCACTCCACTCTATGTGTATCTGGGATTTGCACTACTAATTTTTCAATTAGTATCAGAGAGAGGTTCATTCCGCTAGGATTTAGTTATTCAGTGTGATTTTGCATCAAGTGGTTAAAATGAATAGATCTCAATCCCTTCCGCCAACCTCTTATTGTGATGGCAATAACAATGTCTATTGAAGAACTTGAATGAGAGCTTCTTTTTTAAGTTAATAGATAAACAGGTGTGAGTGATTTTAGAAAAATGATGGAAGAGACCTATTTCAATTGTTAAGGGTATAGAAGTTATCAAGGATATCAATAGTTAATTTAATGATGAGGTCAATGAGTGCAATTGGAATAGTAAAGGTTTAAATGCAATCTTTACGGCTATTTCTTTGCGTTTAAGAGAATCTCACTATGTGAAATTGCCAAAGATACATGGGGCATATTAGGGGTCACACATGAAGGAACGAGATTAGTAAAAAATTCTAAACGTTGACCACTAGGTTTGAGGAAATAAAAATGATAGATGATGAGAGTTTTTATGCTTTATATACTAGACTTGATGATATAGTAAATTTAAAATTCAATATAGGTGAAAAAAATCCTTGTTAGGATAATTAGAAAAGTTATCAGTTCTTTACAAGATAGCTTTCCCAAAGTCACAACAATAGAGGAGAGTAAAGACTTTAACAATATAATTATTGAACAACTGGTAGGTTCTCTTCAAACATATGAATACACATAGCCCCAACCAAAGAAAATTAAGTCAGTTGTTCTTAAGATTAGTAAAGAGTTTCTTAGATCATCTGAGGATGATAATGCAATAAATAATGAGGAAAAAGCTTGATATGTTAAAATATTCGTGAAAATCTTCACATCTAGGAAGGATAAGAATCAAGAAAAGCATTAAAGTTTTTAATAAGGTCAATCAAAACTCTAGTTCTTATAGTAGAGAGAAGAGTTTGGAGAAAGACACTAGGATCTCTAAGGACAAAATACCTTAAGATGTATAATATCATGAATGTCGTGGTTTTAGGCACATTCCGATTGAGTGCCCTAATTACATCAGACCGAACCGATTCATATATATATAACTTTTTCATTTATATTATATATGAAATATTTTTATATGATTTTTTATATATATAGTTTTTTATATTATATTATATTATATATTATATGCTAAATTACTAATTAATATAAACCTACTTTTGATATATATATACACATATCAAGGATAAATAAATTTTAATATTTTATGGCATAATGAATTATGGTATATATTCTTTTTGATAAATACATTTCTACACATTTGATTATATGTATTCATATAAAAGGTGTATAATCTAACTTATATAGACTACAATTAAATTTAATATTATACTAGTATCTTTCTCTATTCTAGAAAAACTTTGTGAGGTTTTCATCATTAAAATTACAATAAAAAAACTAATAAAACCGGACTGGAACCAATAAAACCCGTAATTTGATTTCGACGATGAATCGGTCTGATATCAGTTGTTCAATTTTCAAAACTAGTGTATACCAATTTATGAGGATGTACAGAAAACCGAAGAACCGATCGCCACTGACGAGAACCAATCAGAACCGGTGGTGAAACGGTTGGCACACGGTGAAATTTATTCAAAACCGACCAACATTGGTTCAGCAGCGGTTTGATCCTGGTTCAAACCGTTGAACTGATTGAATTTTTTTTTTGTAAATATACATACTCAAAACGACGTCGTTTCAATTAAAAAGTGGAATGACGTCTTTTTCTACATATAATATACAACAGATAATTGAAAGTTTCATTTAAGATATATGAAAAAAAAAATTAATTAATTGAAACGACGCCGTTTATTTTAAACCAAACGGTGTCGTTTTAAGATCAGATCATCTTCAACCTCCAACTTCTTCTTCCTCTGTTCCTCGCATCCGTTGCACTAGCTCCCTCTCTCTCTTCTGCAACACATACTCTCTCAGGTGAACTAAGCCACTAGGGTAATCAAAAACCGACAGAGAACTGCCGAAGTTGATACGACCGATTTTCCTCCTCCTTATTGACTAGTTACTATTGGTGGCTCATCCCTCTTCAGTGGCATCGATTTTACCCAAAAACCGTGCTGAATATGTCAATTTTCACGCCTGCCAATTAGGTTATAAAATATGTCCAAAATCGAACTGGTTACACCCTTACTTGTAGGCACTAACATGACTTTACACCATATATATTCCATAAAATATTAGCTTTAAAATTTTGACCATACTAACATATGCTAAGATATAGCTTTGAATCTTAATTCCTTCGACTCTAAAATAGGTGATCAATTTTTACTTTGTTGTTTGTAAATATGTAAACTACTTACGCTTTTCATATTCTAATTTAGAAAAAAGATTTATATAGTCTTAGTTTGTATAAATTTCATGTACTTTCTTTGAAAAAAGTAAGAAAAATCAAGGACTTACATGAAAAAAAAATATTATGGTGGGCACCTCTTTTTCTCTATAATTTTATACGGGACTTGCACGTTTTGAGTTTATATCTAGCACTACTCATGATTAAATATTTATTAGGTCATGATATAAATAATCTTATGGGGCCTAAATTAGGTTTAATAGGCCAAATTTAAATAAACTGACGGGATATTTTGATGAAAATTACGTGACACTCCTAACCGATGGGAATTGGGTGTTACAATTAATAACAATTTCAAGAATATGGGACGCAATGATAGGCTATGCTAGGTTTTTAATTTTTTAAAGAAAGTTTTCGAAAAAAAAATTCCAACTTCAATCTAAACATCTTTTAAACATATAAAAAATTTTATATTTCTCAAGTAAAATTCTGATGGGAACCAAGGTGGAGCTATCCTTAAAGATCCTTTGCAAATTCCAGATGGGTAAATTACAAGATCAAGAGCCAAGAAGATCAAGGAAGCAATGCAAGGATTAGTGCAATCCACTTGGGATAAAGCTAGGAAGAGCCTAACACTCAAGATGGGCTTGAAGGAAAAAAAACCAGTTTTGATCCACTTGATACAAGCTATGGAAGACATGACTTAAAGATTGGGCCTATTGTTGTTAAGGCTTTCAATTTGTTTAACGGTATTTTATTATTAGTTTAGAAGAAGTGAGCTTGAGGATGCTTGTCTACGTATATCTTATTTCTAATGGACTAGGGTTATTTTTTGGAAGGTTTTGTATTTTGGCCAAGGGTTTATTTGGAAAGTTATAATTTTATGTCTCACTAGGGTTTCAGAAGTTACTGTAGCGCGGCGTATGGTATTGTTCACGCTACAGTACCCGACGCATTGTTTACTTAGGATTTTTGGGGATTGTCTATTTAAACTACTTGTAACCTCATTTGAGAGGCAGATTATATGGAATTGTCATTGAGAGTTGAGTTATCTCCTTTTGTTCTTCTTGAACTTCTGAATTTATCAAAGGTAAATCAAAACTTTTGTAACGTTCTTCCTTTGTAATTTAGGTTCTTGAGATAGGTTCTTCAACGGGTCTAGATTTTGATATAATCTAGGTTCTTTGAACGAGTTCTCATCGGATCTAGATTCTCCATCCATATACCTGAGTTTGGCTTTCTTAGGGTTGTTTTTCCATTATTGTTGTTGGGTCTCAAAGCAAGTTTATTGGGGTTCACATCAAATTCTCATGTAATTATTTGCCAAGATTTTTATGGTGGAAAAAAAAAAACAAAAACCATATCCACTTTCACTAAAAACATAAAAAAAAAAAAAAAAAAAAACACATCTCACACAATATGAATATTTATCCAACTATTTTGTCAAATTTATTACCCACAATGCAAACAACTTCTTATTTTTCTACTTTTTTTTCTTTTTTTTACAAAACTCAATAATAGGCATATATCTTCTTTTTTTTTTTTTTTTGACAAAAATTATCAAAGATTTCATTAGCTATAAATGCTCAAATGTTGTAATTATTAATTTGAAAGTTACTGTCACAAAATTGGCTATCCGAGGAAGAAGGTAAATTTTCAAAAAAGGAAAAATATCAAATCAGCCTCATGCTCATTTATTTATGAGAAATGCTATATGTCCCGTTGGGTTCTATCGATGGTGGGTGTCAATATTTTTTTTTAACTTAATGATTAAAGAAGTATTTTTTTAATGATGTTATAATTTTTTTAAAAATGTTAAAAAAATATATGAAAAAAGTAAAAAAATAAGATAATTGCTACAGATACAAATAGATTATATAAAATAAACTTATAAACTGATGTGGTTTTATGAAATCTATTAGATCTATTTTATAATAGAAGTAAATTTACAATTTAACGTAACACATCAAGCTACATCATTTTATATGTTTATTTTTATATAATCTTTTTATGACTAAAGTATTTTTTAAAAAATAAATAGATCAAATAGACTAGCGAGAAAACTCACTAGGAGCCTACAACGGTAGCTATAGAAGGACTCTTTATTTATTTGTATTCCCTATTTTGTCAGGCATTTTTAGTTTTATTGGCATTATTCGAGACATTCTTTATTAGGTTGATTATAATTTATGGAATTGGCCCTTAGCCTTGAATTTCAACGCCATTACATGAAGCTTTTATGAGTTTTCTAGTTCATTTTCTCTGTTTTTAGCAACACTTTGATCAAATTATCTATATGTAAAAAAATATTTTTTTAACTATTAGGAATGAAAAGAGGCTCATAATAAATTATCCAAACTTAAATAATTTAATTTTGACCTACAATATTTATAAACCAAAATCTAAATTTGATGGTTACTGTTAAATGAGTAAATATATATTTTATTATTATTTTATAACACTTTCACTCTTCTCCCCATCTACATCTACAAACATCTAAATAATTTAATTAGAATATAATTACTAATTAACATATAATAGGTAAAATAGTAAAATATGATAAAATAAAATGAATTAATAATTAAAAAAGTAAATATTTTTGTAATTATTTATTACTCGTTACTATATAATGAATAAATGGATAATTCAATGTGAAAATTTGATATGAATAGTCAAAATCAAATTCATCTCATAATATTTTATTGTTATACAATGAAAAAATAGTTATTCAAATATAGATACTTATGTGAATGGAATAGCTAAAATTTAAATTTATCTTATATTTATCAAAAGTGTTATTTACATAGTTTTTATAATAAATTAATTAAAGATCTATACTGATAAAAGTCTTCTCTCTCTATAACGGCTTGAGGGCACGAAAGGAAGGGAAATTCAAAGTCTTCACCGTGAAAGGTGAGGTGTGGAGTTGCTGTTCACGATTGTAGTACAGTGGTTGACAATGGAGGATTTGGAGAGCATATGGAAAAGGCTGAGTCTGAATGAAGAGGAGAATGAGGCCATTAGCGTGCGGATTGGAGGTTCATTGAAAATGAAGAATAGAGGAGAATGCAGTTTGATAGGGAAGGTGTGTTCAAATCGCACTAAGGGGAAGGAGGTGGTGAGTGCTACGATGTCCAAGAAGATACTGTCATCAGAGAGAAGAGTGGGAAGATTATTCTTAAGGATGATGGGGTAATTGATGGGGGGAATGAAGGGAGCGGAGGAAAGGAACATTTTGAGGGGTGCACAGGTGATTAGTGAGGATGAGGGAAGAGGAAATATTCTGGAAAAAGAGAGGAGGTTGAAAAGAAGGGCAAGGGGTAAACAGAAAGAGGGAGGGATTGATGGGGACCAGATTGTTAAGAAGAAAAGAGAAGGTGGGGAGGTTAATGAAACAGAAGCAAAAAGAGTAAAGAAGGGAGGAGAGCTAAAGGAGATTGATACTTACAATGTTGAGGTGGTGGCTCTGAAGCAGCCCCACCGATTACAATGAATGTCCTATGTTGGAATTGCCGAGGGCTTGGGAACCCTCGGACAGTTTAGGATCTTTACTCCCTAGCAAAAGATAAGAGACTCAAAGTCATGTTTCTCATTGAGACCATGATTGTTACAAATAAGATTGAAGGAATTAGAAGGAGAGTGGGATATGAACAGAGTTTTATTGTGGATCCTGTAGGAAAGGCAGGAGGTTTGGCTTTACTATGGTATGATGAGATGGAAGTAGAGATTCTTAACTACTCTAGATGGCATATTAGTGCATGGATTCTAGATGTGGATTTGAAAAGGAGGTGGTTATTCACTGGTTTCTATGGCCATCCTGAAACAGCCAAAAGGAAGTCATCTTGGGATTTGTTGCACATGTTGAAACCAGAAGCAAATGTTCCTTGGTGTGTGGTAGGTGATTTCATTTTCAATGAAATCACTTGCCAAATTGAGAAATGGGGAGATGGGCAAAGGGAGGATAGTTAGATGAGGATGTTCAGGGAGGCCATGGAGGAGAATGTGTTGTTTGATTTGGGCTATAGTGGAGATGGATACACTTGGAGCAATGGTCATATAGATGGTACTTTTGTAAAGGAAAGGTTGAACAAATGCTTGGCAAATGGGAAGTGGAATGAGCTGTATAAGGAGATGAAGGTAGAGGTGTTACCTGCTAGGTGCTCAAACCACAGACCAATTGTGATGCATTTATCTATTAATAGGATTAATGGGCCAAGAAACAGAATATATTCAGTTTGAAGCTTGCTGGACTAAGGATGTGGAGTATAAGGAGGTAATAAAAAGGGAGTGGAGGATGAATGAAGGGGGAGATTCTTATGTAGAAAAAATTAAGAGGGCTTTAACAAAATGTGGTGTTGTCCTGCAGAATTGGGGGAGAGTTAAAAACTAAAAAGAGGGAGAGGAGTTGAGAGAAAAAACTCAGAAACTAAATGAGTTACAGGAGGTAGAGGATGTGAGTATAAGTGGGGGAATAGGTTAAAAGGGGAAGTTGGTTTGTTGTTAGAAAAAGAGGATGTGAAATGGAAACAGATGGCTAAAAGAAGCTGGTTTCAGTATGGTGATAGAAACACAAGGTTTTTTCATGCATGTGCAAGCCAAAGAAGGAAAAAAAAATAGGATCCTTCAAATTTCTAATTTATCTGGCAGAATGATGAAGGACTAGGTGGGGATTGAGAAGGCTCTTAAAAAGCATTTTACAAAGGTTTTGTCATCAGGAGAACTAACTATGGATATGATCCAAGTTGGTACAAAATTTATCAAAGCCAAGGTGAGTAAGGGTATGAATGAATTCCTAACTAAGGAATTTACAAGAGAGGAGATAAAAGCTGCAGTGTTCCAAATGAGCCCTTATAAGTTTCAGTGAAGTGATGGTTTTAGTGCTTGCTTTTATTAGAAATATTGGCATGTAGTAGGGGAGGATGTGTGTTTGGCTGTGATGGAGTTTATGAAAGGAAGAGGTGACTTGAAAAGTATTAATCAAACTCTTATAGCACTGATTTCCAAGGTTAAAGAGCCTGTTACAGTTGGAGAATTTAGACCTATAAGTTTGTGTAATGTCTTATACAAGATAATGGCTAAGACATTAGCAAATAGGTTGAAAATAGTATTGCCTAATGTGATTTCTCACCAACAAAGTGCATTTATTAGGGGAAGATTGATCTCGGACAACATTTTAATAGCTTATGAGCTGTTGCACTCAATGAGAAATAGGCAGAAGGGAAAGGAGGGGAGTATGACTGTCAAATTGGACATGTCTAAAGCTTATGACTGTGTAGAGTGGAGGTACTTGGAGAAAGTGATGAACAAGCTGGGTTTTTGTGATTAGTGGATGCAATTAATCATGAGAACTGTTTCTACAGTATCATATTTTACACTAGTTAATGGTAGAGTTGGTGAGTGTTTTGAGCCTTCAAGGGGGATCAGGCAACGAGATCCATTGTCTCTATTTTTTTTTGTACTTTGTGCTGAGGGGCTTAGTAGTTTGATCAATGAAGCTGGGGAGAGGGGGGAAGTGAGAGGGGCTACTGTAACTAGAGGAGGAATATCTGTAACCCATCTAATGTTTGCAGATGACTACATCCTATTTTGTAAAGCCAATATGAGAGAATGGAGAAGATTGAAGGAGTTGTTGAAAATATATGAGGCAACCTTAGGTCAGTGTTTAAATGATCATAAAACTTCAATAATTTTTAGTGGCAATACAAGAAGGGAGGAGAGGAGGCAGTTAAGGGCAGTAGTGGGGGCAAGACTATACAGTGACAGTGAAAGGTATCTAGGCCTACCTTCCATGGTTGGTAGGTCGAAATACAATGCTCTCAGAGGTATTAAGGAGAGGATTTGGTAGAGACTAAACAACTGGAAAAATCAGTTTCTATCTTAGGTTGGAAAAGAGGTGCTCTTAAAAGTTGTAATTCAAGCTATCCCAACATACCACATGAGTGTTTTTCGCCTTCCTAAGAGATTTTGTAATGAAATATCTTCATTGATGGCAAGGTTTTGGTGGGGTCACAAACAAAATGATAGGAAAATACATTGGAGGAGTTGGGAAAGAATGGGAGTTGCTAAATACTCAGGTGGTTTAGGCTTTAGGGATATGGACAGCTTCAACTTAGCAATGCTGGCCAAGCAATGTTGGAGAACTTTAATTAATCCTGGATCCTTGTTAGCTACAATTCTTAAAGAGAAGTATTTTAGAAGAAGGGATCTAATGTCATTAAAGCTTGGTTGGTGCCCTTCAGTAATGTGGAAAAGCTTATGGAGTGCCTTGAGGTTGCTTAAAGAGGGAGTAATTTGGAAGGTGGGGAATGGAGAACAGATAGGCATTTGGAAGGATAGATGGATTCTCTCATGGACCTTTAGGAGACCATCTCAAGTTCCTGTACAGGTTCTTAATAGGGAAGCAAAGGTTGCTGAGTTGATGGAGGAAGGTAAATGGAAAGTGGAGGTATTGGAAACTGTGTTGGGAAGTGAAGAAATCAATATTGTGAAATTGATTCCTATAAGCAGAAATGGTGCCAATGACAAGCAAATTTGTGGCTACACAAATAATGAGATCTTCTCAGTAAGGAGTGCATATCATTTAGATATGGAACTGAAAAACAGAAACAAAGGGGAGTCCTCTAGTAGGAATTATGGAATTGGTAGATGGAAGGATTTATGGAAAATAGAAGTTCCTGCAGTGGTGAAGAACTTCATGTGGAGAGCAATGGATGACTGTCTTCCTACTAAACAGAATATGGCTAAACGAAGGATGGTGGAAGATGACTCATGTCCTATCTGTTTTAGAGAAGTTGAAACTGTGGGTCATGCTATATGGAGTTGTGAAGCTGCAAGGGATGTATGGGTAGAAAATACTAGTCCTCTAAAGAGGTGGTCCTACAGTGATGAAAACTTATGTGAAATATGTGATAGAATAATTCAGAAGTTGCCTAAAATGGAAGTTGAAATGGTAGCAGTGTCCATGCGAAAAATCTAGTTGAGAAGGAACAAATTGATTTTTGAAGAACAACTTACAGGGCCAAAGAGTGTGATCAGTCAGGCTATTGAAGACTTTGAGGAATATAGAGAAGCTCAAAGGGTGAGAGATGTTAATAGGCTGTCAGTTACAGCAGGTGGTAGAGAAGTAAAATGGAAGAGGCTTGGAGAAAATATGGTGAAAATCAACTGGGATGCAGCTTTTGATCAGAAATCTCTAAAGATGGGAGCTGGTGTGGTGATAAGGGATGAGGAAGGGGAAGTCTTTACATGCTTATGTATGCCTAGAACCAATATTTACAGTCTAATAATTGCTGAATTACAAGCGTTGTGGCAAGCTGTTGAGGTATGTACTAAGCTGAGGTTTATAAATGTTAAATTTGAGAGTGATGCTCTGACCATAATAAATGCTGTAAATAATATAGATGAAAACTGGACTTGGTATGGACAACTTATAGAAGATCTGAGAAGTATGTTTTCTGGTGTAAGTAGTTGGAAGTTGCAACACATATATAGAGAAGGAAATAAGGTAGCACATAGCTCGGCCAAGAAAGCAATTGGTTTAGATGAAGAATTAGTTTGGATGGCAGATTATCCAGAAGATGTGTTTTCTCATATATTCTTTGATAAATATGTAACAAGTGATTATAATGAATGAAATGAAGATATGAGATTTTTTTCAAAAAAAAAAAAAAAGAATATCCTTTATATATACCCAATCCATTAACAATGCTCTAAAATCTCAATTAATATGCCACGAATATTGCATGTATTAATTAATAAAGAACTAACACGAGATATCTAAAATTTATATCAACCACTATACTGAGATAAATAACAACACAAATATATATTAAAATCTTAAATCATTAAAAGGAAAAAAATATATAGAGAAAACATAAACAATTAAGAACAAAGAACTGAATAAAATAATAAAACTGTTGATGTGTCATATTTATTTATTTTAAATTATGTAAAAAAAATAACAAAACTTCTTGACTAAAGTTGACGTGTCACATAAAATAGCCAAAAAAAATAAATTTTGTTATTTATTTTAAATTTTATTATTCTAAATTATGTGTCACATTTTAACTAAAACTTTATTTAGTCAGTGTATAAACATATCTAAGATCTATTAAAATTATAAAAGAAATCAAATATTAATTCTTAATTTATGTTACATATAATTATATTTATGTATTTTTTATACATTCTATCAATGTGATTGACTAAAATAATTATTTTATATTAAAAAATAATATAGTCAATCACATTAATAAAACGTGTAAACAAATACATAAAAATAATTGTACATCAAATTTTTATTAATTCTTTTATAAATTAATATGAAAACATTTTACATCAATAATTATAAACATCAATAAATAATAATATATTAGATGTTTGACAAAATTACGAACTCTTCTCCCCGCTCAAAGCATTTTCTACGTTTCCACTACCCTGCAGTTTTAAAAATTTGGTCCCTAGTTTTTACAATTTTATTATCTTTTCTTCCATACACAGTCCCTATAACTCGCGATTTTAAAAATCTTGCCCCAATGTTTTGCATTCGTATTCAATTACCTGCCCTGACATTTATTTGATTTACCAACTCCAAATCCCGGATTTCATCTCCTCTCTCTCTCTCTCCAATTTGACATGGATTGATTAATTATAAACAGCCTTTACTTCTCCCTCTAATCCAACAAACCCCACCATCTCTGCCCTCTGTGTGCGTGTATAGTATAGGGTTTGGGCGAGAACCTTTAGGGATGAGCGTACGGCAATTGTGGGTTTTCGTTTTTCCATGCTACAATTGGAGAAGCCATCTTGGTCGTTACTGATCCCGAAAGCCTTCAATTTCTACGTTACGTAAGATTTAGGTTCCTGCCCGCTGACCTGTCGGAGCGAGTAGGATTGTCGTTTCGGCGACAGTTGGGTCGTCGATTCCGTTTAGCCTGCTCAGGTTTGCTGCTCTTCTTGGTTGTATCCTCGGAGGATTTTTCTTTTTTTTAGTTTGAATTTTCTTATCTAGGGTTGTATTTGAGTGTCGTTCCTAGTTCGTTGTGCCTTTTTTGTGCTGAAAAAATGCGAGAAAGGAATGGTGAAATGGAATTTTGAATATTTTAGGTTTTTGGTTGCTTGGAGCTGAGGGAAACTAGATTTTGTTGTCAAATGCGCAGATTTTATAACTATCCGTCTTAATTAAGCAGTATATACTTCCTGAACAATCACGCATAGAGTTAGCGTTTAGTCTGGCTCAGTTATTTTCCACTTGTGTCTGCTTATACGTCTGTATTCTAGGTAGTCCTTACACGGGATTTTTTAAATTTATTTTAAAACAATTCTCAGCACCTTACTCGGCATTTCAGTGGAATTGACATGTTTCCTAAAATATTACGATATAAAAATTATTTATTTCTAGTAAATGTTTGGTAGTTTTGGTACTTGGGCACGTTGGCCTAATGCGAAGTACTGCCAAAAGGATGCAGAACATTTTTCTTCATTGTTTCTAACGAAGTGGTGGACTTATAGAATTTTGGGATTTTACAGTGGCAAATGTTGTTTTGTGGATATTGAATGATTGTTTCCATGGATTTAAATGCCTCACCTGTACCTGAAGAAGATGAAGACACTTTTGAACAGAACATAGAAGAATACCCTGCACCAGAAGAACGAATAGAGTCTGCGGTTGATATAGCACGCCGGGTACTGCTTTTTCTCCTTTGATCTTCCTGCACCTTTTCCCTTGAATGATAATGTTTTCAATCATGATAATTGGAATTTCTCTCTTCACTTATTTGAAGTTATTCCAGTAATCTATGATGGTGGTTTGATCGTCCCTGGTGCCTTAAATCATGTAACAGAGGCTTTTCATAGCTGTTTCTAGTTGGTTTGTTGTTTCCACAGCCATTATGTGCCATTTTCATTAGCTAAGCTGTAGAAATAACCATCGACTCTGGTGACATTACCTTACCCCCCCCCCCCCCCCCCCCCCCCGGCCGGCGGCGGCCCCCAGTGGTGGGGCCATTTCTTGTTCCTTTTTAGTACTCATTTAGAAAGGAAGTTCAATTGCTTTTACTTATCAAAGAAAGAAAGGAAATTTTTATTTTTATTTTTTAGGAAACTACACCGATTACCCTCGTCATTTTTTGTTAGCAGAGAAACACTTCCATTTTGATGTTTTTTGTAATGGCCCTCGAGCGTTTCCTGGGATTTACTTAAAGCTATCTTGTTTTCATTTTTGCATGTTTCCTAATACCGTACTTTAATAATATTCTTGCACAATTCCTCTTTTTAAGAATTTAAATACTCTAGTGGCTACTAGTTCATTGATTTTGGACTTTGATCCATCTTGAGGCCTTTGCTTAAGAAGTATCGTCAATGCTTTAACTCTCGATTACTTAGACATAACAATTAGCCTTCTATTTTTGTTTTTGTTGTTGTTGTTGTTTTATTTATTTATTTATTTTTTAATTTTAGAATATCAATCTTTCAATCACTCTATATACTTGTAACATACGGATCCTCAAATTAAGACATAAAATAGTTTTAATCTATTTATTTAATTTTAGTCTAGTTATTATTCATTTATTAAACATTTTTTATTTATTTATTGAATACTATTAGTATTATTAAAGGGATAAATATAGGTAAATTATCAATTTAGATTTTTGCTAAGTTTTTTTTTAATATTAAATCACTTAACAGTTTATGTAACGCCCCGTTCCTGTAGGATAGAGATGTTTTTTTTTTTTTCTTTGGATAAGTAATAAAATATTTCATTGATATAAAGATAGGCATAGCCGGTATACGAAAGCATACACCTATTTAAGAACTAGAAACCGTTAGATAGAGATGTTACTAACGTACATAATATAATGCCCGGTAAAGAGATTCATATCCTAAAATATCTCATTTATTGAGAACTTTAATTAAAACTAAACATAACTATTTTTGAAAACATAAAACTGAAAACGTAAAATAAAAACATAAACTAACCCTACGCATGACTTTTTATCCAAAAATCATAAAAGAAACTAAGTCCTTGCATTAGATCTACTCCTGGTTCTCTAGCTTTACGTCCTTACGATCATCATCTGAGACAGTTAAATATAGAAGAGAACAAAGAAACAAAAAAACAAAAGAGAGTCAAATACTCAGTAAATAGTGCGTCATATTGTAAAATATAACTTACCAAGACTTAATTTTTGAAAGACTCTTCAAACAAACATTTATCATTCACAGATTCTCATAGCATGTGTATTCATCATTAACATGAGCGGAAACATACATAATCATGGCAAACATATAACGTGAATGCATAAATTAATTGTTTATCTTGTCTTTTACTTATTCTATGGTGAACCATGCTTGAGTCCGTGACACCGCATAACATAATTTGTGGTGAACACGTTTAGGTCCGTGTTATCCTTAACATAACTTGTGATGAACACGTTTAAGTCCGTGTCATCCTTAACATAGCTTGTGATGAATATACTTAGGTCCGTGTTATTCTTAATATAACTTGTGATGAACACGCTTATGTCCGTGTCGTCCTTAACATAACTTGGGGTGAAACACGCTTAGGTCCATGTTTCACTTAAATATGGTGAACCACGCTTAGGTCTGTGACACTGTCTTATCATTTTATCTTTCTTAATGCATGAGAACTTATTTAATATCATGAACTTTTCTAGCATGGCATATACTTGTAAATGGCATAACCTTGTACATGGCATAGCATATCATGGCATATTCTTGTACATGGCATGATATGATCTAAACATAAACATTCCATGGCATACCAGATCTGAGTTCTCTATGAACTTTACATAACATACTTGATCTAAATACTTCATGACATTACATAGCATATATGATTGGATCACTATATGAGCATGGCATACATGATCTAGGTACTACATGAACATGGCATACATAATCTGGCTATTTTATTACATGGCATATTTGACTTAAATTACTACATGAACATTTCATGGCTTCCATGTGATTTTAGAATCATTCACTCCATCAAACAACAAATTCCTTCATATAAGCATAATGGCATAATTCATCAAAGATCGTGAAAGAAATCTAACCTTGACTTAGCTCGTAGCATAGTGTAGACAACATCACATTTTCATATACCATTAGAAGATTACAGTACACATGCAATTATATGATCATACTAATTACCTCTTAGCGCTGCTTCCAAAATCTTACGTCGTAGCTCGTGACCTATACGAGGCACTATTCGTCACTAACATTTTTAGAAAAACGTGTCGTAGCATTCTAAATACTTAAAAATAATACCAAAGAGATAATTTAATAAATATTCAATTATACAAAGATTTCAAAAAATAATAATATTTAAAACTCATATCATAATACTTAATATTCTGTGTAAACATATATCTTAATAATTTTATAAAAATTAGTTAAAGGTCAATTGGAATATTAACTAAAATAATAGGCCGAAACAATATAAAAGAATACTTTAAAAGTATACTTTAAAATATGCTTAAAAGCCCTTGAATATTTTCTATAAAAATAAGTCTATGACTAATATATTTATTTAAGTAGATAAAGTCCCTGTAAAAGTGATGCTTTTCTGAAAATATAATCAGCCCAATAAAATCACTAAAACAGTTGCTGAAATGTAGTAAAATAAAGCCCAATTTAAAACACAAATCCATCTCACGTGTAGGATCAGTTTACCCAGAAGTTTAAGTAGGCATTCGGCCCAATGGACTTAAGGCCCAAGGGCCCCTTCCCAGATTAAAACTAGTGGGAGCTTTCTCTAGAAGCAGACGTTGGGAACTTGTGAGAGGGAAGAAGCTGTGTGACACTTACCTAGAGAAGGAGGCTGAGGCGATGGCGGCTTTGGGGTTGGCTGGAAGTGACCGGTGATGCCACTGGCCTTCTCAGAATGGTGGTGCGATACAAGAGAGAGAGAAAGAGTGAGAGAGTTAGAGAGAGAACTGCCTAGCCGAGAATAACCGAGAGAGGAGGGAGAAATTTTGCAATGTGGGCTTACCGGAAATGGCGTGAGGTGGTAGTGGGTGCCTGGCCGGTGGGTTTTGGGCAGTAGGAAAAGTGCTTCGACCTCCTCTATGTGATTGATGGTGGAGGCTGTTTGGTTGAAGGGCTGCTCGAGTAAGTTTCTCTATGTGCTCAACCGGATTTCCTTGTGTTAAAATCTAAGGGTCCCATGGGATTTTATAGACGGGGGTGAGGGAATAACGTGAGTCTTGAGGAGAAATTGGATAAAGTCTGGTGTTGGGAGTTTGAATTCAACTAAACTTTGGAGAACTACTCCCATGAGGAAAGAAACACCGAGAGGATAAGAGTTTTGAAGTGTTTGAATTGAAAATTAGTTTCAAATAAGGAAACTACTCACTTTGGAAACCAACAGAAAAATAAGAGATGTATGGTTTAACAGTAGAGAAATCCTATTCAAAACAAATTACTACCTCAAAACATATCTAATAATAATAAAAATAAAATAATAATAATAAAAATAATAAATAAAAGAAAAAATCACATTTTTGGGATCGGGATGTTACAATTTACCTATTCAAAAAAAAAAAAAAAAAGTTTCCCTTAAAATGTACTTCTAATTTTTATCTTAAACTCTTAAGTGACCAGATAAATTTTGCGTGTTTATCTTAATCTCAAATTTCCAATACCAATCCCACAACCATCATCTCCATTTAGAACCCATTATACACACAATCCGTGTCAATCACAACCACTTCAAGTCCCTTCCTGTTTATAGATTAATCATCAAACTCCCACATGAAATCAAACTCTATAAAATCTTATGTTTAGTAGCCATTGTTCGAACCCAACACAATCACGTCGTCTATACATATATATATATATATATATTCAACCATTGCTCTGCAAATTCAACAACACAACACCATAGCCTACCTCCCTCAACCCGAGTGCATCCCATACCCAGAGAAAAATAAATCAAAACTTTCCTTTTCACAGCATTACCGTAACCTTCCCCATAGCTCCACCCTAGTCTTCCCCTTCACCATCGTTTTCCGTTGCTCCTCTTTGACTCTCAACTGCTAGAGCCATCACCACGTTCAGCCTCTCTAGGTGAGTGTCATGGCCTCTCCCTCTTTCACGTCTCTTTGTGTTCCAGCCTTTGGAGTTTTCTAGAAAGAAATTATGTGTAGGAAAGTGGGCGTTGGGTTTAATTCCCGTTGGGCAAACTGAAACATGGGATCATCTTTTATGGTTTATTTTCTACTTTTCCCAAAATATCGATGTTGTTCTGGGTTAATTCCAAAAAACTACCCTTTGAGTTTTGTCGTGTATCACCAACTTGACCTTCAAACCATATATTTTTACTTTCGTAAGAAGTCTTTAGAGTCTCATTGTTGGTATAATTACATTAGTGCCCTAAGCTTTATCTTTGTTTCCTTTTTTTTCGATGTTCCACAATACTCCCTCTTTGTCTCTATTAGTCAAATTTATGTACAATCCCTTATATTTACAAAAGGTACCATTCAACCTCAATTGCCATGTTACTTTTTTCCCTGACGTTAGCCAAGTTGATTTTCTTATCTGTCATTAATCAAGTCGCCTATGAAAGGCTGTCAGTATAGTAAGGTAGACGAAGTTTTAAAATGATAATAGTATTTGTTTTAGACGTAACAGAATAGTTATTAAAATTATTTTTTTCTATAGTATGAGTTTAAATATTAAATGGAGCGTAAAATAAAATATTAAATGGAGTGTCATGATATGATTCTTAGAATTCTTATAGTATTTCTTTTAGGTAACGAGTTACAAAGAGAATATTCGGAATCAATGTTTTGAGGTAAGTAGCTTGATTATAAATTAGGATTAACATATGTTAGCTAGTTATATATATTATTATTAAAGCCATTTCTTTTGAAGCCAATATTTACGTACCACGCATGTCATGATATTTGCCAGTACGCCATTCATCATGTTTCATTCCGCATATTATAGTTATGTATGTATTATGCATCTCATGTATCTCACGTTTCATAAGATGCATAAGACATATAATCTATCTTAAGTTCAACTGCAAGATAATATCAGATCAGTATAATCGGATGACCATTCAGATGTATGATACCAATGCGATTTCAGGGTGGGTGTGCAAGAGCGTGGTCCACCTTAGTATGTTAGAGTATTACACAGTCGGTTTCTTTTGCTACAACACGGGAAGTTAGTGCACAACCTTGCACACATGGTTAAGTGTATTGGCCAGCTAGATAAGTCAGATCAGTCAATTAATTTAGGAGTATAGGCCATATGGTTTGGGCCTTCCATTGGGACGTTATAATAAGACATGCATAGCATAAGTATCATTATGATCATTCATGATTTTAGTTCTCAGTATGAAATATTTTATGAAAACTTTATGTCAAGTATGTTTACGTTATGATGAGTTTCTTATTAAGTCATCGAATCATTTTATTTTTTTGATATTTTATTATTATTTTTAAACCACCCCAGGTGAGCATGATGATAAGTACGAGCAGGCGGGCTAGGATTAGATGGAGCAGTTGATTAAATTTTAGATTCCCTAGAATAAATTATTTTTATGACATAAAATTTTAATAGTTGTTTCATTCAATTTCATTTGGAGACATGTTTTTATTAAATAATTTTGTCAAATGTTCAGATTTTAGCATTTGTACTCGTGATGTTTGTCATTGTAACCCATAAAAACACATGGAAGAGTTTTCGGGTCAAATTTGTTATGCTTGGTGTCCCAAGTATAGGGATAACATTTAGAACCAAAAACCCTGAGAGATGTGTAGTTGGGGTATTGACCATAAAGAAGGGAAAACGGGGAGTTAAGATTTAAAGAGCTGGAAGGGAGATGATTTATTAAATAAACGGCAGTTGAAAACGCTTCGACCCAAAACTGTTTGGGAACACTATTGTGAAAAAGTAATGTCATGCCAAGTTCGTGAATGGTGCGATGTTGGCGTTCCACCGAACCATTTGTTCGGGTGTGTAGGGATAGGAGTATTGATGGAGGCTTGGGTGTGTCTCAATCGTTGATGCCACACTTCCTTAGGGACCGTTCGAAACCGAGTGGAGAAGTGTGCTTCAAGGGGCCGGGACAAGACATATAAATTATACTTCCGTTGTCTGCTCAACAACGTGTGGTTGGTTGCCCTTTCCTTAATAGAAAACCAATATCATAAAATTCACAATTATAAGGATAATCAGAAGTTAACTGACTAATGGATAAAAGTATTTTTGCTAAATCAGGAACAAGCAAAACATCCTTTAATTTAATTAGAGAATTACCATAGTGAATAATAGTATCACCGATGTGGGTGATTTCATGAAAACTGCCATCACCAATAAGAACATCATCGTTACCAAGATACCGACAAAGATTAGAAAGCATATCTGAATTTTCAGTCATATGGGCAGAAGCACTGGTGTTGGCGGTCCATTCCTTGTCATGGGTGCCATGTTCCAAAGACATGGCAGCTAATGCTTGAAGAATATCATCCGGTTGAAACGAATGGTTAAATCAGTGCCAACACTTTAGCTCTGTGTGTCCCTTCGTACCACAAATTTGACATGTCAGCACTTGATGATGATCACTAATAGAGTTATGTGTGACACCAATCGGCTGATTCCTATTTGCACCTGAATTAAATTTGGCCATGTGTGTGGCTTGAGAGAAGCCACATCCTTGTGAAGAAAAGTGCTTTGGTTTGGACATAAAAGTTCCTTTACTTTGACCAACTTTATTGCCATAGAAGGCATACGTTGGTGTATTGGACCCATGTGTCTCTTGCTTTTGACCAACTTTATTGTCATAGAAAGCACATGTCTGTTGTTTTTGACCCCATGAATTTCTTGACTCTGACCAACTTTGTTGCTATAGAAGGCATACATTGGTGTACTGGACTCATGAATTTGAGTCCTCATCTCAAATCCTTGCAGCAAAGAAACAAGTTCGGCATACGAGGGCATCGGCGACTTGAGCATGGCAGTGGTGAAAGGCTCGTATCTTGGCCCAAGACCATTGAGGAGGGAGAACACTTTTAACTTATCACACGGTTTTGAAGGCCCGAAGATGGTCTTGCAAGGAGGAGGACACCTCCTTCCTCATGTAAGTTAGCTGCTGTGTGAGCTGAAATTCCCTTTCTTGGGATTATTGGGCATAAGCTTCTTTTATGGTAACCCAAACTTGATAAGCAGTGTCAAGTTTGACCACCAAGCCAAGCAATTCTTTAGAAATGGTGCCATGATCCAGCCACGTAACAGTCGGTTTGCTTTGCGCCCCTGCAAGTAGGTGGAACTGATTTCTTTGTGGCTAACTTGGGTGGTTTCATCTGTGTTGTGGTCGTATTGAGGGGGAGAAACAGAGTCATTGAGGTGGTCCATGAGGTCTTGGCTCTCAGCCAAGACCATCACCTGCTCCCTCCAGAAGAGATAGTTGCCCTGATTTAATCTCAAGGTTACGAAATTATTCACCGAGAGGGAAAGTAACACCATGGGAGTAACACTCTTGCTCTCACTTGGCTCTAGTACCAAAAAGATAATTGAATGACATGTGTTTGATGAAATGTCTCACACACTGTGAGAGCATATTGAGAGTCATCTACCATTTATATAAAACATGATTAATTACAGGAAATGAAGGAACGTTACAATTTCAAATTTTTTTTTTTTGTGTTCTTTGTAGCTGTTGGGTCATTATTTGAATTTGTAGCCATTGCATGATTGTTGGAGTTAGTCGGGGTAGCTGTTGCTTGGTTGTTGGAGTTGGTTGATGGTGCTTGATTGTTGCTGTCATGAAAAAATTCATGGGCCTAACTCATCTCATAAAACTAGTTCAACAAGAGAGGTTTGCTCATTGCTTATAAACATAACCAAGACATTGTCCACAGACAATGTGAGATTTATTCCTCAACACCCTCCCTCACGTGCAGGCTAGTAAGTGATAAGCTGAAAATGTTCTCCCTCCTCAATGGTTTTGGGTTGAAATACGAGCCTTTCACCCCCGCCATGCTCAAGCCGCTAATACCCTCGTATGCTGAACTCGTTTCTTTGCTACAAGGATTTGAGATGAGGACTCAAATTCATGAGTCCAATATACCAACGTATGCCTTCTATGGCAACAAAGTTGGTCTAAGTCAAGAGACTCATGGGTCCAGTACACCAACATATGCTTTCTATGACAATAAAGTTGGTCAAAGACAAGAGACACATTGGTCCAATACACCAATCAAGCACCATTGACCAACTCCAACACTCAAGCAACAACTATCCAACTAACTCTAACAATCATGCAATGGCTACAAATTCAAATAAGGACCCAACGGCTACAAAGAACACAAAAGACAAATAAACTCAAATTGTAACGTTACTTCATTTCGTGTAATTAATCATGTTTTATATAAATGGTAGATGACTCTCAATATGCTCTCACAGTGTTTTTATCAAATAATTCTTTTATGAAATAAGTGTTTATTTTATTTAAATGAGATCTCTTGCCGGGATATTTTTATGAAAACACGTGACACTCCTAACCTATGGGAAGGGGGTGTTACAATACCCGTCCATCCATCCATTCAACTATCTAGAGGTATAGGTTTACACACATAATAACATATATATGCATACCTTATTAGTGCAGATGAGCAGAATGTGTGGACTTTGTTATTGAAGCTTGATATGTTTGCCTTTTATTGGCTTGATGCAAATCATGGAATAAAATCCTTGGCAATGCTCAAATACTGAGGATGAACCACACTTGATTGAGTTAGAATAAGCATGGTTACCTGCTTCATGTCAATGACTAAGGCCCTATTGGTTTTGTTACTTTTACAAGGGACTTAAGAATAGCATGCTTGAAGTAAAGCTCACCTTTTTTTCTTATGCATTTATAACAAGTGTAAATTTGATACTTTTATTGTTATAAATTCTATTTATGCATGAAGTTGATGCCTTCATCGACCAGTTTAAGCTGTAAGATCAAAATGTCATATGTTAGGACCGTGTCTGATAGCTGTCCTCTCTCTCTTTCTCTCTTCCCCCCCTCTCTCTCACACACACACACGCACAAACAAGTGTACCTAGACTAGAACAAAGCATTTACATTGGTAGTTATATTTTTTAATTGAACTCAATATCTTATGTTTTTTTTTTCGTGTTTGCACAATTTGTGTGTGATAGCTAATCCAGTGTGCTTCTCATGCTAGGAGCGTGATGAACGACGTAAACGACTGAAAAGAGAAAGACCAGATGACAGGCCAATGCATGTATCTCAACCACCTGCACATGATCAATTGTTTCAGACAAAAAATCTCAAATCTTATGAGAAAAGTCGGCTTCCTCCT